>NC_044031.1:32062017-32069600 GCF_901765095.1 Microcaecilia unicolor | reverse complement strand
GCTATTAGTGCTTATCATTATCGTGTGGAGGGTAAGCCTATCTCACGACAGCCTTTAGTTGTTCGCTTTATGAGAGGTTTGCTTTTCTCAAAGCCCCCTGTCAAGCCTCCTACAGTGTCTTATATTCCAACTGAACCGTTATACTCATATCACCCCTCTCCTCAGGTCACTTCACTGGCTTCCGGTCAGATACCGCATTCAGTTCACGCTTCTCCTTCTTACCTACAAATGCACTCAGTCTGCAGCCCCTCATTACCTCTCTACTCTCATCTCCCCTTACGTTCCCGCCCGAAACCTCCACTCACAGGACAAATCCCTCCTCTCAGTACCCTTCTCCACCACCGCCAACTCCAGGCTCCGCCCATTCTGCCTCGCCTCACCCTATGCTTGGAATAAACTTCCTGAGCCCGTACACCAAGCCCCCTCCCTACCCATCTTCAAATCCCTGCTCAAAGGACACCTCTTCACGTTGCTTTCGGCACCTAACCTTTATACCTATCAGAAAATCTAGACTGCCCCAATTTGACTGCCTCTACTTTGTCCTTTAGATTGTAAGCTCTTTGAGCAGGGACTGTCCTTCTATGTTAAATTGTACAGCGCTGCGTAACCCTAGTAGCGCTTTAGAAATGTTAAATAGTAGTTGAGAAGTTTGGAATTTAAAAGGTCAAAAGTAAAGTAAATTCTGACCTTTTAAATTCCAAACTTCTCAACTTTCTGGCTATAGGTGAGATACCTGATATTCTCTTTAATTTAATGCTTATTGCTTAATTAATTAATTTGCCCTGTGAAACCTCTTATTTTCTTTCTTTCTCTTCCTGCCAAGCTCTGATAGAGAGGGAGGCTGTTTAAACTGCATTGCATTGAGGCTCTAAAAGTGCATTTTACATTGTTGAAACTGATATAATTATTAGGAATATTTTAGATTTATATTACAAGAAGGAAAGTTTTATATTCTAGGGCAATTTTGAAAGTTAAATCAATTGAAAATTCTTTGACCAGACTGTACCATTTCTGGTCCCATCCAGAGAATTGCCTTGATAACAGCATTTAGCTGACACATTGAGACTTATAATCCCACCCACCCTCCCCAGGGTTTTCCAATCATTTATAGACAAGCCAAACCTCATTAACTTTACTCAATCATACACAGGCAGTTTTGCAGACTGTTAACTACTACTACTTACTACTACTTAGCATTTCTAAAGCGCTGCCAGGGTTACGCAGCGCTGTACAAGTTTAAACATAGTACACCTATTCATACCCATTTCAACCAATGAGGATGACTTCTATTCTCTGCAATAATTGTGGTGCTTTAGTTTCAAGGCCAATCATCTGGAGACTTAAAGCTTGTCCTATCTGTCTTCAGCTATCTAGTTTAAAACAAGAGCTCAGTAAAGTAATGCAAGAATTGGATGCAATTAAAGCAGCTTCTAGGACTGCACACAATAATAACTTCTCACCACTGCCTCAAAGAATAAAACCACATAAGAACAGATGGTTCACAGTAGGCTCAGGCAGACTTCGTCAGGTGACACAGAAGCATCCACCCACACAAGTGTTCCCACTAAAGAATTCTTTTGCTCCATTACAGCACTGTGATGCTCCTAAAATAAAACTGAGGCAGAGGAAAAAGCAATAAAGTTGGAACAAAAAGATATGAAGGAACCCAAAGTGAAAAGACACCCCCAAATCACTAATGTTGAAACACATACCAGGAAATATAGATGGAAAGCGATGGCCACAAATGCTCATAGTCTAAGCAATAAAGTACATGACCTTCAAGCCCTGATGTTGGAGGTAGACTTAGACGTTGTTGCAATCACGGAGACGTGGCTCAATGGTTCCCATGAATGGGATGCAAACATACCAGGCTATAATCTATTTAGGAAGGATAGAGAGGGTCAAAAAGGTGGAGGAGTAGCGCTGTATGTAAAGAATGATATCATGGCGACTGAAATGACAGGGACCTGGGGAAAAGAAGAAGCGATATGGATCACCTTAAAAAGAGAGGATAGAACCTCTGTCCACGTGGGTGTTGTCTACAGACCCCCGGCACAATTAGAGGAACTAGATAAAGATCTGATCGCAGATATTCAAAAATTAGGAAAGAAAAAAGAGGTTCTGTTGATGGGAGATTTCAATCTGCCAGATGTAGATTGGAAGGTTCCGTCTGCAAAATCGGAAAGAAGTAGAGAGATCGTGGATGCTTTCCAAAGTGCTCTGCTCAGACAAATTGTGACGGAACCCACGAGGGAGGGAGCGACGCTGGATCTGGTGCTCACAAATAGGGATAGTGTGTCAAATGTCCAAGTGGGTGCACACCTGGGAAGCAGTGACCATCAAACGGTTTGGTTTGATATGACGGCTAAAGTGGAGGGCGGCCACTCTAAACTCAAAGTCCTGGATTTCAAGCGTGCTGACTTTAGTAAAATGGGGGAATACCTGAGGAAGGAGCTGATGGCCTGGGAGGTCGTACAAGAAGTGGAAGGACAGTGGTCCAGGCTGAAAGAAGTAATAAATAGGGCCACAGACCTTTATGTAAGGAGAGTAAATAAAAGCAAGAGAAAAAGGAAACCGATATGGTTCTCCAAGCAAGTGGCTGAGAAAATAAAGACTAAAGAGTTAGCGTTCCAGAAATATAGAAAATCTCAAGAAGAGGAACACGGGGAGGAATACCGGGTGAAACTGAAAGAAGCCAAGAGAGAGATACGTCTGGTGAAAGCGCAATCGGAAGAACAAATGGCTAGAAATGTAAGGAGGGGAGACAAAAATTTCTTCAGGTATATTAGTGAAAGGAGAATGACTAAAACGGGAATTGTGAGACTAAAAGATATGGCGAAACGCTATGTAGATAATGATGAAGAAAAAGCCAATTTGCTAAATAGATACTTTTGTTCTGTTTTCACTGAAGAAAATCCTGGAGAAGGACCGAGAGGGACTGGCAAAAGTACACCTGAGAATGGAGTGGATAGAGCACCGTTCACGGAAGAGAGTGTGTATCAACAACTTGGAAAGCTAAAGGTGGACAAAGCCATGGGACCGGACGGGATCCACCCAGAATATTGAGGGAGCTCAGAGAGGTTCTGGCGGGTCCTCTTAAAGATTTGTTTAATAAATCCTTGGAGACGGGAGAGGTTCCGAGGAATTGGAGAACGGCGGACGTGGTCCCTCTTCACAAAAGTGGTGATAGGGAAGAAGCTAGAAACTACAGGCCGGTAAGCCTCACTTCGGTTATTGGAAAAGTAATGGAGGCCATGCTGAAGGAAAGGATAGTGAATTTCCTGGAAGCCAATAAGTTGCAAGATCCGAGACAACATGGTTTTACCAGAGGGAAATCGTGCCAAACGAATCTCATTGAATTCTTTGATTGGGTAACTGGAGAATTAAATCATCGACATGCTATAGACGTAATCTACTTAGATTTTAGCAAAGCTTTTGACACGGTTCCCCACAGGAGGCTCTTAAATAAACTCGATGGGCTGAAGATAGGTCCCGAAGTGGTGAACTGGATTAGGAACTGGTTGACGGACAGACGACAGAGGGTGGTGGTAAATGGAGTTCGCTCGGAGGAGGGAAAGGTGAGTAGTGGAGTGCCTCAGGGATCGGTGCTGGGGCTGATTCTGTTCAATATATTTGTGAGTGACATTGCCGTAGGTTTAGAAGGTAAGTTTGCCTATTTGCAGATGATACTAAGATTTGCAACAGAGATGACACCCGGGAGGGAGTGGAAAGCATGAAAAAGGATCTGAGGAAGCTAGAAGAATGGTCTAAGGTTTGGCAATTAAAATTCAATGCGAAGAAATGCAAAGTGACGCACTTAGGGAGTAGAAACCCAAGAGAGACTTATATGTTAGGCGGTGAGAGTCTGATAGGTACTGAGGGGGAGAGGGATCTTGGTGTGATAGTATCCAAGGATCTGAAGGCGACGAAACAGTGTGACAAGGCGGTGGCTGTAGCGAGAAGGTTGCTAGCTGTATAGAGAGAGGTGTGACCAGCAGAAGAAAGGAAGTGTTGATGCCCCTGTACAAGTCGTTGGTGAGGCCCCACCTGGAGTATTGTGTTCAGTTTTGGAGGCCGTACCTTGCGAAGGATGTTAAAAAAATGGAAGCGGTGCAAAGAAAAGCTACGAGAATGGTATGGGATTTGCGTTACAAGACGTATGAGGAGACTTGCTGACCTGAACATGTATACCCTGGAGGAAAGGAGGAACAGGGGTTATATGATACAGACGTTCAAATATTTGAAAGGTATTAATCCGCAAACAAATCTTTTCCGGAGATGGGAAGGCGGTAGAACAGAGGACATGAAATGAGGTTGAAGGGGGGCAGCCTCAGGAAAGATGTCAGGAAGTATTTTTCACAGAGAGGTGGTGGATGCTTGGAATGCCCTCCCAGGAGGTGGTGGAGATGAAAACGGTAACAGAATTCAAACATGCATGGGATATGCATAAAGGAATCCTGTGCAGAAGGAATGGATCCTCAGAAGCTTAGCCGAAATTGGGTGGTGGAGCAGGTGGGGGGAAGAGGGGTTGGTGGTTGGGAGGCGAGGATAGTGGAGGGCAGACTTATACGGTCTGTGCCAGAGCCGGTAATGGGAGGCGGGACTGGTGGTTGGGAGGCGGGAAGTACTGCTGCGCAGACTTGTACGGTCTGTGTCCTGAATAAGGCAGGTACAAATCAAGGTAAGGTTTACACACATGTTTATCTTGTTGGGCAGACTGGATGGACCGTGCAAGTCTTTTTCTGCCGTCATCTACTATGTACTATGTAGTAGTAGTAGTATTTCAACGTCATTCTCACCCAGCTGATGAAACTCCTTTTGAGCCACTGAATTCCTGCCATCTGAAGTATTTGACCTGGAAGCAGTTGCCATAGCGAGAGCGGCTGACACCCGGGGCGTTTCGCTGCTACGCACCCCCCCTGGAGCGCATTCTTACCACTGGTGTAAGAAAGGGGGCGGGCGGGAGTGCCGATCTGCCCCGAGTGCACGTCGCTGGGAACTGCGTCGGCTCCGCTGGTTCCCTGCTCTCTCTGCCCCGGAACAGGAAGTAACGTGTTCCGGGACAGATAGAGCAGGGAACCAGCGGAGCCGACACCCCCCATCAGCGTGCACCGGGGGAGATTTGCAAGGCTGCGACGTGGTCATCAGTCTACACAGTCGGTTTGTGCAGTCGGTGCTGCAGAATCTGTTTGGGGTTTAGAATCCAACTCCACCCCCCCTAGGCCCATTTTTATTCTGTTCCAGGCTGCACTCTCAGTTAGCTGTTTCTTCGTAGGTCAATTCTGTTATGTCCTCGCCGTTGCAAGGCCCAATTGACCCTGTTGTTGTTTTGAGTGAGCCTGGGGGCTCGGGATACCCCATCAGTGAGAACAAGCAGCCTGCTTGTCCTCGGAGAAAGCGAAGTTATTTACCTATAGCAGGTCTTCTCCGAGAACAGCAGGCTGATTGTTCTCACAAACCCGCCCACCTCCCCTTTCCAGTTGTCTCTTTCCTTGTCTTTGCTTTATAAGTTGACTAAGGTGGCACGCACGCACTTCTGTGCTCAAGGGCTCTAGCAAGCTTTGTTGCTAGTAAGATTTCCAGACCTGGGGCTGCCGTGGGACGTCACCCATCAGTGAGAACAATCAGCCTGCTGTCCTTGGAGAATACCTGCTACAGGTAAGTAACTTCGCTATAGGATGGGGAGACCATTAGTCCTGGGCATTTTTTATTTGCGGCACAGGAGCCACCTTTTTTGGCAGACCTTGCCCAGAGCCCGCTTTTCAAACAGGCTACAGGACACTTTGCCAAAATAACACAAAACCCTTCAAAAAGACACTCAAAACCTATACAGGAAAAACTTTCCAAATCATAACAGCCATGACCCACCTATGAAAAGACGGTGTTATAAACCTGCTACTGGGAAACTGGAACAAGTTCGGACTGTTATACGTTCCCTACACAGACATACATTTTAGCATAATCCTTCACCTCAGTCAGACATGCAGAACACTGACAGACCCTCACCTGATACAACATAGTGGACACAAAAAACATGCAGACAAAAACTGAAATGGAAACCCTCAAATAAGTCAGACTCTAAAGCAGTGAAGTATAGGTAAAAGAGAAACAGAAAAGCATTTCTCTCTGTACTCTGTAAATACAAAAATAGAAAAGATGTACCTTTCCCAAAGCAGACACCTACCAATCCTTAAAAAGTATTAAATAAAAATATATGTTTTTCTGTTTTACCTTTGTTGAATGGGTACTTTTCTAATTAAGTTAGTCCCAGTCTGTTTCCACTATTTGTGTCAGTCTTCTAAATTCTTTTCAGGTTTTGCCTTTCCATTTCTTCTCTACATCCATCTGGCACTGATCTTTCTTCTTTTTATGTTCATTTTTCTCGTCTCTGCTTCTATATCCACCCATGTTTGATTTTTAGCCCTCATTCTCCTTCTTTCACCTTCTAGTACTTAGTCGCCTTCTATTCAACTCTCATCTCCTTCTTACCTTCTTTCCAGCAATTTCATTGCCCCCCTCTGTCTTTCTCCTTCCCCAGTCTGCCAATCCTGCCACCCCTCTGTCTTTCACCCACTCTCTAGTCCCCCATTTCTCTCCTCTGTACTCACCCTCTGAGCCCTCATCTACTCTCCACTGCTTTTTCATCTCCCTCATCAGCTCCAGCTCCATCCCTGTCTCTCCATCCTTCACTTGTCTCCAGGCCATTCTCTCTCTTACCTTCTACCCCATCTACTGTTGCCTCTGTTTGACAACATTTACTCTGTTTCTACCCTCACTGAACCCCTCGGGATCTCCTTCTTCACTCGTACTCTTCCACAGCACCCCATCCTGGTATCAGAACACAGAGAGCCCCTGTTCAAATACAGGATAAGCAACTACAAACTAACCCCCCCCTATTTACTAAGCTGCGTGGCTTAGTAAACAGGGGGGTAAAAGTCCTAATGTAGGCAAAAATTAAACTGAAACTCAAGATGCCAGATTTTGCATGCAGTGCAAAACCAAATAGAAGGAAATGCATTTCCTCATGTATAGTGAAGTAAATTCTCAAAACTGACATAATTCTATCACTAACTGAAAATAAAATCATTTCTCCTATCTTTGTAATCTGACAATTGTATTTTTCTAATCATCTTGTTTCCAGTCTCTGGTTCTTTTCCCTATCTCTGTACGCTTAACTGTTTCCAGGAGCTCTTGTTTATGTGCTATTTCTTTTCTCACATCTTTCTTTTTCATTTCCAGCCCTACATCCATTTTTAGCACTGATCTTTTAGCTTTCTTCCATTTTTCTGCTTCCTTCCAAATCTTCCCCTCTCTTCAATCCATGTGCAGCTTCTCCTCTCCTTCCATCCATGGGCACCATGTCCCCCTCTCCCTTCCCTTTCCCTCCTTTCCATCCATGGGCAGCTTCAGAGTGGAGGAATAGCCTAGTAGTTACTGCCTGTAAGATTGGAGGGACTGTGGGGAGGGAGGTAAGGAGATGTGCAGCTTTGGCACTAGTTTTCACTATGGGTGCAAGGGGGAGGGGCATTTCCACGTCCATAGTGACACCTATGCCACTGAACCCATAGTAGAGATCCTGAAAA
>NC_044031.1:31977922-32061917 GCF_901765095.1 Microcaecilia unicolor | reverse complement strand
TCCACACTTGTCCTTCCCTACACCCCTTCCCGTGCACTCCGTTCCATGGATAAATCCTTCTTATCTGTTCCCTATCCACTACTGCCAACTCCAGACTTCGCTCCTTCTGTCTCGCTGCACCCTACGCCTGGAATAGACTTCCTGAGCCCCTACGTCTTGCCCCATCCTTAACCATCTTTAAATCTAGATTGAAAGCCCACCTCTTTAACATTGCTTTTGACTTGTAACCACTCGCCCCACCTACCCTCCTCTCCTCTTTCCTCTACACATTAATTGATTTGCTTGCTTTATTTTGTCTATTAGATTGTAAGCTCTTTGAACAGGGACTGTCTTTCTTCTATGTTTGTGCAGCGCTGCGTACGCTTTGTAGCACTATAGAAATGCTAAACAGTAGTAGTAATTATAACAAACCCCAGTAGCTCCAGGAGTTGAATAGTCATCTGCATGGACCGCAGAGCTCCTGCCTCCGAGGAGTTCTTCACCAGCCAATCATTGAGATAAGGGAACACATGCACTCCCAGTCTGCGTAGCGTTGCTGGCAACTACCGCCAGGCATTTTGTAAACACCCTGGGGCACAGACGCGAGACCAAAGGGCAGCACACAATACTGGAAGTGCTGGGCTCCCAGACGGAATCGAAGATACTGCCTATGAGCTGGAAGTATCAGGATGTGTGTATAAGCATCCTTTAAGTCCAGAGAGCATAGCCAATCATTCTCCTGAATCATGTAGAAATATGCTAGCTGTTGCTCTCGGTGAAATACAGGCCAATGGCTCAGGCTAAGAGCTAGGCCTCTTAAAATAAAAAATCATGTCCGATACAAAATATACTTCACTGCAGCTCAAGCTGAAGTGAGTGAGTTCCCAAAGAGCTGGCAAGGGAGGGGGCATTTGCTCTGTCAACAATGCTGGAACTGGCACCTGTGAGAAGTCATGAGATAAATGTTTTGATTAAAATGAAGATAGTAGAGAGGGTCAGATGCAAGTAGAAGGGGGAGCTGAAGAGAGCAAGATGACCGATAAAGTCATTTCTTCACAGATGTTGCTCTAAACACATTTTGTTTATACTTAGGGCTTGAGAACTTGTGAAGTCATTCTTATCAACTGATAAGCGCCAAAGAGTTTCTGGTGAGAAAGCTAGGGTCCAAGGCAGTCTGAGGGTATTAGATCAGAAGGCAGAAGACTTCAGAAGACTCCAGAAAGCTGTAGACGTGTCATGAAGTGCTGGTTGCCTGTACTGCCTTTGGGTGAGATGCTGATCCTAATAAACTATCTATTGATACTGGGTTTCTTTCTAATTATTGAACTGGCTACTGCGAGGACTGTGTAAAACTGTCATGAGCAGATACAAGGTTGCGGTAATTAAGTATTTAGAGGAAACATACAATCCTTTTCAGGATAGTAGAAAGCCCATGGCTTCTGCTGCACAGACAGAGCTGGCAGGACCCATTATTTCAATCATGGGGAAGAAGGGTGCCCAGGGAAACCATCCTGAACTTTTCTCCAACCAGATATTTGTTCAGAGCCCTTAGGTCTAGGATGGGACGCATCCCCCCTGTTTTCTTTTGCACAAGGAAGTACCTGGAATAGAATCCCAGCCCTTCTTGCCCCAGTGGAACGGGCTCGACCGCATTGGCACTGAGAAGAACGGAGAGTTCCTCTGCAAGTACCTGCCTGTGTTGGAAGCTGAAGGACTGAGCTCCCGGTGGACAATTTGGAGGTTTGGATATCAAATTACTACTACTACTACTACTACTACTATTTAGCATTTCTATAGCGCTACAAGGCATACGCAGCGCTGCACAAACATAGAAGAAAGACAGTCCCTGCTCAAAGAGCTTACAATCTAATAGACAAAAAATAAATAAAGTAAGCAAATCAAATCAATTAATGTGAACGGGAAGGAAGAGAGGAGGGTAAGTGGAGGCGAGTGGTTACGAGTCAAAAGCAATGTTAAAGAGGTGGGCTTTCAGTCTAGATTTAAAGGTGGCCAAGGATGGGGCAAGACGTAGGGGCTCAGGAAGTTTATTCCAGGCGTAGGGTGCAGCGAGACAGAAGGCGCGAAGTCTGGAGTTGGCAGTAGTGGAGAAGGGAAATTGAGGGAGTATCCTAGCTGGACTATTTGGAGAACCCATCGATCGGAGGTTATGAGAGGCCACCTTTGGTGAAAAAGTTTTAACCTCCCTCCGACCGGCAGATCGTCCAACATAGACACATTTACAGCGGCTATGCTCAACTGGAGCCAGTCAAAAGCCCGTCCCTTGCTTTTGCTGGTGAGCTGCAGGGGCCTGTCGAGGCGCACGCTGTTGACGTGAACGAGCGCCCTGGTGAGACAGCATGGGCATAATTATATATAAGAAATGATATTAAAAGTGGTGTTGAATTCTTATTTCAATTTCAACTTTTTACCTTGCAAGCAAAGTAAAGGAATGCCAGATGGGATAGATTATTAGAAATCTAGCTTGCTGAGCTCTATTAGGCATACTGAACAGCTTTGTAGCAGGCATGAGCCAGACATACTGTAGTTTAAGATTAGGCAGAAATACTGTATTAGAAGAAAATAGTTAGATTTAGAAGTTCTTGATATTAGAATATGTCTTATAAGGAATACTGATTCTGCTTATTCTAGAATATGGTTGCATTCTGTGTGTTATTAATATGTAGAATCTCTTTTTCAATTCTGTATTACAAATCAGTGTCTGACTTTCTAAGTAAGACTGCAGTGAAGAGGTCAACATGTGGTTTGACTTATTTGCAGTCCTGGCTGGTTTAATGTATGGAGCTGGTGGGTGAAAAAGGTCAGGAAAAGCTTCTCCTTGATTGATTAGCTAAGTGTAAGACTGTACCATTAAGTAAGAATATCCCTTAGCCTCTAAGTGAACCCAGTTAAGTTATAGCTGAAAAATTAATCATAAAGAAAATGCAAGAGTTCTGGTGCCATATTGTCTAGCTTGAGGGGCCCCAGGTCATAGGTCAGTTTGAGAAATATTAAACCTATGTAACTGATATTTTTGAAGTAATGTATAGAGACGATTGGTTGAGATTCTTACCATCTGGAGAGTAAGGGGGGCTAGGAGGGGGATAGAACTGTATTTAAGTGGGAGCAGAAGCAGCTTACGTCAGAAGGAACAGACAGAAGAGAAGGAACGGACAGAAGAAAGAGAGCTGAAGGAAGACAGCAGAGGAAGAGAAGCAGCTGAGACAGAAGCCATAACATCCAGAGAGCTGAGAGAGAGAGAAGAGAGCTAGAACTGATGTCCTACTTTGTTTGCTGGCAAATAAAGAAGATTTCTCTCTCATTCTGGTGTGTGCTGTTTGACTCCTGAAGTACCACTAATTCATGCATCAATTCCTGCAACACTGGGGCTTAGCCTGAGCAGGCTGTCGGGAAGGTGGATTGTACCTACACTTATTAAAAGTATAGGGAGCAGTCCTCCTTCCTCTGTAAAAACGTCTACCTGATGAGGTAGATGCTGAAGGCGCTCTGTGGGAGAGATTGTCGAGGGTGGTTTCCCGATGGTGGAGCTGCTCTACCACCTGCTCGACCTTCTCGCCGAAAATATTATCCCCCCCCGGCAAGGAGCATCCGCAATCCACTGCTGGACTCGATTCTCCATGTCAGAGGCACGCAGCCATGAGACTCTGCGCATCACTATACCCTGAGCAGCGGCCCTGGATGCAACATCAAAAGAGTCGTAAGCATCCCTGGACAGGAATTTATGACACGCCTTCAGCTGCCTGACCACCTCCTGAAAAGGCTTGGCCTGCTCCGAAGGGAGCTTATCGACCAAGTCCGCCAGTTACTTCACATTATTCCGCAAGTGGATGCTCGTGTAGAGCTGGTACGACTGAATCTTGGAGATGAGCATAGAGGAATGATAGGCCTTCCTCCCAAAAGAGTCCAAAGTTCTGGACTCCCGCCCTGGGGGCGCTGAGGCATAATCTCTAGAACTCTTGGCCCTCTTGAGAGTGTAATACACAACCGCAGAGTCGTGAGGCAACTGGGTCTTCATCAACTCCGGGTCCCCGTGAATCCGATACTGGGACTCAACCTTCTTGGGAATGGTGGGATTAGTTAACGGTTTCATCCAGTTCACCAGCAATGTCTGCTTAAGGACATTATGTAGAGGAACAGTGGACGACTTCTTAGGTGACGAAGGATAGTCAAGGACCTCGAACATCTCGGCTGTGGACTCATCCTCAGTTACCACAGGGAAGGGAATGGCCGTAGACATTTCCCGCACAAAGGAAGAGAAAGACAGACTCTCCGAGGGAGAAAGCTTTCTCTCTGGTGAAGGAGTAGGATCAGAAGGGAGACCCACAAGACTCCTCATCAGAGAAATATCTGGGTTCTCCTCTGCCTCCCATGAGGCCTCCCCCTCGGAATCGGACACTAGTTCTCTGACTGTAGTCCGAAGCCGGGCCCGTCTCAACGCCGAGGAACCATGTCCTCGATGGCGATGTTGAAAAGTGGACTCCCGCGCCGTCGGCGATGAAGCTCCCTCCATCGATGTCGACAGGGAGTCATCCTGGGTGGCAGCCGAGGCTGAAGCCGCAAGCGGCACCGGAGTCGCAGACCTCACCACAGCCGCCGCATCTATCAACGGTACCGACGGCACAAGCACCACCGGTACCGGAACAGACGATCACAGCAGGGACTTGAAAGCTGCTCTAATGGACCTTAGTATAACATCTGAGGCTGGCAATTAATGTTTTTAATCATATTTTGGGGGGATGGGAGGGGATCAGTGACCACTGAGGGAGTAAGAGAAGGTCATCCCTAATTCCCTCCAGTGGTCATCTGGTCAGTTATGGCCAAAAAACATCCAAGTCTTAGGAATGTCCAAATTCCGCTCTTAACGCCCTCCCCCCCCCCCCCCCCCCCCCCCCCGATACCCCTGCTTGAGATTTGGACGCACTACAGACGAAAATCATAGAAAAACATCTGAAAAATAGGTTTTTAATATACTAATTTGGATGATTTTATGAGAAAAATGTCCAAATACTGCTTTATGCCCCAAAGAGAAGGAAAGAGGCAAATCAGATAATGTAAGGAGAAAAGTAAAAATAAGGGAAACATAACAATTACATTATCCACACGACAAAGGTTAGAACTTAGAAGCAGGGACCATGATTAAAACACCTCATTCTCACTGTGCCTGGTCCAGAGGAGCTGTCTTTCTTCTAGGACATGTTTGAATCAGTTTGCTTCTAGCTTTAATTCAAGCTACATCACCTGTTTGATGCAGTTCCTCACACGTGGCTGTGGTGGTCAGATTTCCTCTTTCCTCAGATTCCTGAGGCTCAGTCCCAAATCCCTCTTGCTCAAACTGGAATAATATGTCAGGCTTGACATTGCGGGAGCCTGTTGCAGGAAAAATATAGTAAAATATGTTTTAAAAAAAAAGTTCCCACACAGCCTGTAAGTGCTTAGAATTACGCTGTTTTCATAGTCACCTCCATTTGTACACAGACAAAAAAAGAAAAAAGGGTGCTGCTGTGCTGATCATCATCAGAAATATATTCTTAACAGTAACCTGATCATTTTAATATTGAAGTGGACAACTCCTTTCTTCAAGAGCTACAGGCAGCTCTGTTGTGGATTCTGCTACTGCATAAACATAATGGAAATCTCTGCTATCAGTAATTATTTTAAGCAGATTGTTCATCTAATTGCTATAGATCAATATTCAGTGGCATTTAACTGATTACTACAACCGAATATCACCGCTAACCGGCCATTTCCTAACCAGATTAGAGACGGACTGGGGGCAGAGTGTGGAAAGAGCACCTACTTAGCCAGTTAGTGGCGGCTTTCAGTCTGCTAAGCAGCTAAGTAACTTCATAATGGGGCCCTTTTACAAAGCGGCGGTAGGGTTACTGTGCGGCAATACAGCACTTCCGCAGGCCGCACCCAGGAGCCCTGCAGTAGTTTTCTATTTGCCACACCAGAAAATATTTTCTATTTTCTAGCATGGGGGTGGGGAGTAGGTATGCCCAGCGGTATATGGCCATCGCCGAATGCTGTCCAATTACCTCCGGGCTAGCATGTGAGCCCTTACCGCCTCCTAAATCGCTGCATGCCAATATTTTCATTAGCACACGGCCATTAATGACCTCCATTTAAATAAACAGAATTGCCAGCTGTGGTAAAGAGTGGCTTTGGCATGCTGCACACTACTGCAGACCACTTTTTACCGCAGCTTTGTAACAGAACCCCAAAGTTAGGATAGCAAAAACGCTGTCTTAACTTTATGCACTAATGTTAACCGGACACCAGTCTGAATATCTGGCTGTTAGCGACTCAGATGCCACTTACTGCTGCAGCTGAATATCTGAATAGCTTAGAAAGTGGAGGGGGACTGAAACAACCCCCCACAGTAAAAGAAGGAGCCTCCTATTCTGGGTTCAAGTGACACACTGAACTATCAGGCAGGTATTGGCAGTTTACCCCTTATTACTAATCATTTCTATAACGTTACTAAACACACTGTATATTATCATCATAGCTAAGAGCTTTGATTCAAGGCCTGAGACTTTGGTTCAGGATCTAAAATGAGAGAAAATCTTACAGGCTCATGACTTTAACCTGAACTTCAGTGTGACTGCAGAACTCACGATCTGTTATGACATTCTGATGCAGCAGAATGAGGAACGGGCGTAAGTGAAAGAACAGAGTACAGTGCACTCCATTTAAGTGCACGTCGGATAAGAGCATGCTCTGTTTAACTGCATGCCGTACTTCGGTCAAATTTCTATGGGAACAAACTTCGTTTTAGCGCACCACTGATAAGTGCAAGATTCGCTTATATGCATGGTTCAAGACCGTTCCTCTGCAGGAAAGACTCCGCATAAGCGTACACATGGAATATGGAAGCCGATTGGCGCGTGACAACCGAGATTTCAAATTTATCGCCTCTTTAATTGCCACAGGCAGATTAGGGGAAAGAATGTTGTTGGAGCATGCACCGGGGTCGTCATCGTGGTGGCGGCGGAACTGTAAGACTTTAACACTGCCTGAACGAATATAAGTTCTTAAAAAATGTTTTTATCTAGGGATGGATAGACCCATGAAGACCTTCTCTAATAGGTTGGCAAACCAACCATCTACCAGAGATGTTCCCTTGAAGGCTGTCTATGATATGTTTGCGCTTATCTGACTCACTTCTAATGTCCATTAATTTATGTGTATTATTATCAAGCATTTTATCCAGAGGTTTATTTAATTCTCTAGATATTCTATAGAAAGGAGTGAGAAGGAAAGTTATAAGGATAATTACCTTTATTATAGCTTACCACAATAATACAACAGGATCAGGAATACAAGCAGATGGGTGGGCAGTCAGACAGCACTTCGTGTAGCAAGTCAAAAGGTCTTCTGGCACGCCCTAAATCTACCCGCCTTATATATTCTCCTATCTCCATTCTAAGTAATGGGGCCCATAAGCTACAGTGTTAAACTTGTTTATCCCAAACTAGCTGACCACAATCTTGCTTAATTGGAAAGTTCACACCCCCTTTTTCTCAATCATTTCCTTACACCTGGCATGACGCACTTGTTTCTCAACTTGTTTTTCTAACTTAGTTTAGAGAAAATTCCATTTTGTAACTAATATTAAATCTTCCATTTTGTTTTCATATTTCTTGACCTAACTACTAAGCCATGCTTTTCCAGCAAGCTTCTAGTTATGTCAACCATCAGATTTCTGACTTGACCAGTGTCTCTAGTAGCCTGAGCTCCATGGCCCAGCCCTCCACCATTCCAGTGGGGGTCTCTGGCTATATTATATCTTATCAAAAATTAGAAAACAAAGAAAGTCAAGCATCTATTGCTAAAGAATATGGTGTCAATCCCAGTCAAATTTCACGTATCTTGAAGCAGAAAGACCAGCTTCTGGAAGACTGGCAAAACAATACAAATCCACAACGGAAATGAAAACATGCGGGAAAAGCTGAGGAGGTAGAAGATGCTCTTCTTTGGTGGGTTTCTCGAGTCAGGAGCAGACAGTTTCCTGTCAGTGGTCCACTACTTACGGAGAAAGCTAACCAGGTAGCAGAAAGTTTTGGACTGACTGAATTCAAAGCCACTGTTGGATGGCTGGAAAGATGGAAGGAAACGAATAGCATAAAATTCAAGAAACAGCATGGTGAGAAACAAGACGCTGATGACGTTGGTGCTGAAAATTGGGTTGTTTCAGTTCTTCCTACCATCTTGAACGAGTTTGCACCTCGTGACATTTTCAAAGCTGACGAAAATGGTTTCTACTGGCGAGCGATTCCTGATGGAACACTTGCATTCAAACATGCCGAAACTACTGGAGGTAAAACATTGAAGGATCGACTGACAATCCTCCTTTGTTGCAATATGGATGGGAGTGAGAAGTTGGAACCCCTCGTCACTGGAAAGAGCAAACAGCCCCATTGCTTCAAGAAAGTTTAGCGACTTCCTGTGTCATACGAGGCTAACACAAATTCGTGGATTACTGGGGAAATTTGGAAGCAGTGGTTAAAGAAGTTAGACACTAGAATGCGGGCGCAAAAGTGTCAGATTTTGCTGCTTTGTGATAACTGTGCTGCACACAGGGATGATGTCAGACTGTCTAACGTCAAGGTGGTCTTCCTGCCACCAAACACTACCTCTCTGATCCAACCTCTGGATAAGGGCATAATAGCCAATTTCAAACAACATTATCGGGCTCTTGTGCTACGTCATCTGATGAGCGTTATGGATGACCAGACTGGCAAGGATAAACCTGCTGTTGAACTGGCTCGTAATCTATCACTGTTGGATTTACTACATATGCAGAAAGAAGCCTGGAATCATGTTACACAGGCAACCATTGTGAACTGCTACAAGCGGGCAAGCTTTGTTAAGGATGCAGAGAGGGATGAAACAGGTGCAGCTGTTGCAAACAGATGAAAAGGTTATTGACATCCCAGCCGGTTTTACTGAAGAGGAGTTCCATCGCTACGTAGCTGTTGATTACAATCTACAAACAGCTGAAGACAGCACTGATATTGAGATATGCTCCTATATGCAGGCAACAATGGCTGATGATGGAACAAATGAAGAAATGAGCAGCGAGGCACATGCTGATGAAATTCAACAACCTCCTCCTGTCACTTTTGCAAGAGCGCTGGAGAGTCTCAACACCGTAAGAATTTAACCCATCCCCACCCATCCCCGTAAGAATTTAATAGTACATAAAAGAAAATTCCAGTCAGCTCCCTCAGTCTCTCTCTGGATTTGAGCCACAGCACTGTAGGCAAGGAAGGAACGGAAGCTGGAACTTGGAACACTCTGGTGCGCACATGTAAGATTTGTCTCCGATTCACTGGCAGTGTGTGCTGAGAGGTCGCCACATGCACGTGCCAGTAGGTCAGGTGACATCTGATTCTAGTGCCTGTGTCAGAGCTGAGGTCTGTGCACCAGCCTGGGAGCAAAGAGGATTAATAGTAACATAGTAAGTGATAGCAAATAGACCTGAACGGTCCATCCACTCTGCCCAATAATCACACTCTTGATCAATTCATCATTAAATCAATGAGTGTGATATTATATACTTGATTATGGTCTTTCTTTCGTGTTTCTGGAACAAAGACCACAGAAGTCTATCTGGCCCCATCATTATGTTCCAACTGCTGGCGTTGCCATCGAAGCCCACTCCAGCCTATTCATGTTCTCATTTATGGGACACAGACCGTAAAAGTCTGTTCAGCACTGTCCTCATGTTCCAGCCACTGAAGTTGCTGTCTAAGCCCTTTCCAGCCCATCCTACACCAGATTGCCATGTATGAGACACAGACCATACAAGTCTGCGAGGTATCAGCCCTAGTTCATCACAGCCAGAGTCGCTATCTAAGTGTCACTTGACACATCCACACACATGCAGCCATTTAAGGTTAGCTTTTATATAACTTCCATTTTCTAATTAGAGATCCTCTGTGTTCATCCCACGCTTTTTTGAATTCCATCATCATTTGTGACTCTACCACCTCCTTAATGGAAGACTTTCCACATTTATGCTGTTAAAGCAAGGAAGAAGAGGAGGAGGAGGAGGAGACAGCACTCAAAGAAATTGGTATTCGGTAGATGAGAGGCTGGTGCAGGTGCAGCTTACACTTCCACAGGAAGTCCGCAGAACTGGTTCCATCCCCGCGGGAACCCCGCAGGAACTGCCTCTGTCCCCGCGGGAATCCCGCGGATTCCACGGGATTCCCGCGGGGACGGAGGCCGTGCAGCTCTCTAGTAGGGAGACAGCAAGACAGTCTATGGCAGCCTGAGGCCACCAGAGGGCGAGGTGAGCACAGCCAAGGCAAATAGTCACCATCGTGACAATAGTAAAACCAGCAGCCCAACAGGCTGCAGTCAGATAGAAAATGCTTCTATACAGGGGGTTGTTTTGCATTACACAATATAATCAAACTTACAGGGGCCTTCCTGCTTTTTTTCTCTTTTTGTAAGAAAGCCGTAATGGCACAGTATGAGATGTTTAAAAACAAAAGAAACAACAACTATTTTATGCTGTTGTTTTTCGATACAGATTACCAAACTTTTTTTTTCCTTTTTAAATGCTTAATTTTGCTGTAGCAGTGTTAACCTAAGAATCATATAAGTTTTAAAAAAGTTAAGTATAGCAAATGTAACAAAGCTAGGGAGCACATCTTCCCCCTCTCACAACAATCCTGTTTTCAAGACATCTACGTGAGATCGTGCCCTGCAGAGATGGTTTCTGCAGCCAGTCCTGTGAGATTTGACAAAGAATGAGAAACCCCCACACAGATCCGTTTCCCAGTCTGTGACTTCTATAATGCATCTGCAGGGATAGTAAAACCCAGGGCTGCTGAGAGACTAGGCAGGGGCAAGGCCGCCCCGCCTCCCCACCGCTGCCACCACCCATCACTCCCCCTGCCGCTGCCGCCCCCCGTCACTCCCCCCCGCCGCTGCAGTCCCCAGTCTCACCTGCCTGCCTCCATGGCTCCGGGCCCTCTGCATTCAAAGCGGCAGTCGCAGATCGCCTCTCTTCAGACCTTCCCTCCCTCGTCTGATATAACTTCCTGTTTCCGCGAAGGCGGGACACAGGGAGGGAAGGTCCTGGCAGCGCTATAGAAATGCTAAGTAGTAGTAGTAGTAACCAAATTCTCCCACTCATGTTCCCAAATACTGACGACCTTAAACCATTTCTCTTTTAGGTAATTTGTCTTGCACTATGTTTTGTAGTTGAGAAACCCAGCAGATTCTGTTTTTTAGAATCAGCAGTTCATACAGCCGTGGTAAAAACACCCGTTAAATTCAAAGGCAGTGCGCTCGCCGTTAACGATGGCATAACCTTTGAAAAAGTAGTCACCCATCTGCATTTCGCCACCCACTTTTGTTTTCTTTGTCCTCGGTGTACATCAGCCAATGGATACTAGCGGTCTGCCAATGATCATCATCAGTCGACAGCACAGTTATGGTTCACGATTTTAAACACATGAACCTGAACATGGCCATACACACGGAAGCAAGTGGAATGTACTGGAACATATCTATACAATTCCTTTGGGTCGCTGCCCCACCCCTGGGTATTTCTACCTCCACAACCCTCTCTGTCATTTCCTCTCTATTCAGGACACAGGCTTTTTACAGTAGAAGGCCCTTTCCTTCTGTAAATCAAACAAGTTATGTTTGTTCTCACCATACCATCATGTGAATCCTCTTTTTTCATCAGGCATCATGCTCTCAATGCCCCAGTACTTTTTCCTCAGGCATTTCCCCCACATAGTTTTGATTTTAAAAATAGCAATGGTACATCAGCTACTACTGCCTTTTCAAATGTTACTATAGGGTACAAACTGAGCCAGATCAGATCTTAGACAGCTATGTGGAGGAGTGGCCTAGTGGTTAGGGTGGTGGACTTTGGTCCTGAGGAACTGAGTTCGATTCCCACTTCAGGCACAGGCAGCTCCTTGTGACTCTGGGCAAGTCACTTAACCCTCCATTGCCCGCCGCTGTTGTTGCCTGCCATGAGTGGGAAAGCGCGGGGTACAAATCTAACAAAAAAAATAAATAAATGTAGTTGTGTCCCACGGGATCTAAGGACGAATTAAATCAATTTACTGACTATTTGAACAGTTGTCACCCTACTCTTAGGTTCATTGTACAGTTTGATATTAAATCTATATCTTTCTTGGATGTGCTCATCATTAAGAAGGATAGAGAGCTGCACACTACAGTTTTTCGGAAAACAACGGATAGAAACGCATTTTTGGAGTATAGGAGTTGCCATCCCAAAAAGCTTAAAGATAGCTTGCCCTTTTCCCAATTTATTCGCTACAGACAGATATGTTCTGAAGATTCTGAGTTCAGAGAGAAAGCCAAGGAATTAGGTGCAAGATTAAAAAATAGGGGTTACCCAGAGGAGATTATTTATAAAGCCTACAGACGCGCCAAATACAATAACTGAGATTATCTCTTCATGCAAAGAAACAAAGACAAGACACCTGACAGTGAACCGATCACATGTGTGTTGCGTTACAGCAGTATGTCCACTAAAGTTGCAAATATTATAAAGAACAACTGGCATGTATTGCAGACATTACCAGGGTTGGACAAAACAGAGTTGAGGTTGTCTTTTAGTAGGGGACGGAATCTAAAAGAAATTTTATCGCCCACAGTTTTGAGACAACCCAGGATAGAACGTGCTAGCGAAAAAGGACACATCAGATGTGGCAACTGTAGCATGTGTTGGATGATGCTTGAAACAAAAGAATTTATTGATCCACAGTCAAATAGGATCTATAATTTATATCATAGTACATCCTGCACATCGGAATGGGTACTTTATTGCATTATCTGCAGGTGTAATAAACTTTATGTAGGTCAGACGTCACGAAGATTGTCCACAAGATTAGTTGAACATAAAAGCAATGTCAACACCCACAAAATGACAGCTCCGTTAGCAGCACATTGCATTAAAGAAGGGCATGCATTTGACACTTTAAGATGCTTAGTACTCCAGCAACTCAATTGGAATGTCAGGGAAGGTGATAAGAAACTCCGCCTATTACAGCAAGAAGAACGATGGATTCATCGGTTGAACACTCTACACCCGCATGGGATTAACACCAGAATTGAATGGAATCAGTTTTTCTGAAAGTTTTTTTAAATACCTGCATTAAAAACATTATAAGGACTGACCTTGTCATTACGCACGTGGGGTGGGTAGCCGTCTCCCCATTGGTTCATTACTTTATTGAGCGTCTGACGTCAGGCTTCATAAAGGGAAGCCATTTTGCTAGCATGTAACAGAGAGTAAGAACTGCAGCATTTAATGTCAGGAATACATGAGTTACTACTGGAGGTCGCTGCGATTGAAAAGAGTGATGTGATTACACTTTATTATGTGTTTTCCAGGAGCACAGCTAGTCGGTTGATACCACGGACCCTGAGGCAGTCACCGAAACTCGGGCCAAAGTCGGGCCGTGGATGGTGGGACACGACTACATAGCTGTCTAAGATAAGTGCGACTCAGAACTGTTTAGGACATTTAGAAAATACTTTCTTTCTTTTTTTTAAATAAAGAAATAAACTACAAAAACTAGCAACACAGCTCCGAAAAAAAAGAAACATCTCTTAACCCCTGAAAACACAGATATCTGAAGGGAGGGATCTGGGCCGGTCCGGAGGGAATAAAGAAAAGCAAATTAGCAGGTAAGGCCTAATTTACCCTTCCTTAGCGTCCCTCTGGACCGGCCAGAATGTGACTGATGGGAAGTAACAAAGCAGTGAAATTATGGGAGGGACTCTAGTAGCCCCGCCGTCAAGACGTGTGCTCCGAAAGCAATCCGCCGACAACTAACGACATCAAAACGATAGTGCTTAGAAAAAAAATGCAAAGACGACAAAGTCGCTGCCCTACAAATGTCCTCCGGAGGCACCAGACAATGCTCTGCCCAAGAGGCTACCTGATCCCTTGTAGAGTGAGCCTTAACATGCTCTGGAACAGGTTTCCCAGAAAGAAGGTAAGCTGAGGCAATCATTTCTTTAAGCCACCGAGAAATAGTGGGCTTAGAGGCTATGAACCCTTTGCGTGACCCTCCCATCAGAATAAACAAACAATCGGATCGCAGAATGTCATCAGTAGACTTGTGTTTCAACACCCGTTTTACATCCAAACACTTCAAATGCCGCTGCTCCTCTGACCCGGAAAAAGAACCTAACACAGGAAATACCACTGGCTGAGATACATAAAAACGAGTCACAACCTTGGGAAGAAAGGAAGGAACCGGCCACAAAACTACTCGATCGGAACAGAACTCCAAAAACGGTGATCTACAAGATAGCGCCTGCAACTCCGAAACTCGCCTAGCCGAAGGAACAGCCACCAAAAATACTGTCTTCAGAGTCAAGTCTTTCAGAGTACAGGACGACAAAGCTCGAAGGGAGGCTTAGTAAGAACCGAAAGAACTAAATTCAGATCCCAACAAGGAAAAAAACATTGAGACAGGGGACGAAGAAGATTAACCCCCCTCAAAAAACGCACCACATCCGGATGACTAGCTAGAGATCTCCCTTGGACACGACCACAAAAACATGTAAAAGCTGCAATCTGCACTTTAAGAGAAGCCAAAGCAAGGCCTTTATCATAACCCCGCTGCAAAATATCCAAAATTTGCGGAACAGAGGCACAAAAAGGAGACAAACTAAACTCCTTACACCACGCCTCAAAAATCCTCCAGCTGCCCACATAATTCAAAGAGGTAGAATGGCGATGAGAGCGAAGCATAGTAGCAATGCTTTCTTAGTCGGATTAGTCCTGTCACGAGCCAGGCCGTAAGACAGAATCGACCTGGATCCGGAAAAACCACCAGACCCTGCGTCAACAGATCTTGCGTGACAGGAAGTCTGAAGGGAACATCAGAAGACGCCGCAGGTCGGCGTACCAAGGTCTGCGAGGCCAATACGGTGCTATTAAGATCAGACGCCCCCTGTGAGTCTCGACCTTCTGAACAAGACGCCCTATAACAGGCCATTGAAGAAAAGCATACAGTAGACCGGTTGGCCAGGATTGAAGCAAAGCGTCCAAGCCCTGCGCTTTGGGATCCTTGCGATGACTGAAGAACAGAGGAAGTTTTGAATTGCCAGTGGAGGCAAACAGATCCATCCTGGAACACCCCCAACGATTGACCAGTTGCCGAAACGCCACTTCGCTTAGCGACCACTGTCCGTGATCGAGCAAGTGACAACTGACAAAATCTGCTTGAACATTTAGGACCCCTGCCATGTGAGCCGTTGATAGAGCTACCAGATGGACCTCCGCCCACTGAAACAGCAGCGACGCATCTCACTACAATGGTAGGCTCCTCGTCCCTCCTTGCCGATTGATATATGCTACCGTGGTGGCATTGTCTGACATCACTCGGACTGCTCCGCCCCTCAGAAGATGAAGAAAACTCTGGAGCGCCAGACGAATTTCTCTGGCCTCCAATAGGTTGATTGAAAAAAATGTCTCCTGCGGAGACCAGAGACCCTGAGCATACTGTCCCTGAAAGTGAGCTCCCCAGCCTTGGAGACTGGCATCTGTCATCACCACAGTCCAGCTGAGCTGATCCAGAGGCATACCTTTGGTCAGATTGGCCTCTTGAAGCCACCATTGAAGACTGGTCCTCACTTGGAGCGAAAGTGCTAATCTTTGATGAAGAGAATCCATCTGGGACGACCATCTCAACAAAAGTGACCTCTGGAGAAGCCTCATGTGAGCCCTGGCCCAGGGCACCGCCTCGATCGTTGCCGCCATGGATCCCAGAACCTGTAGATAGTCCCTTGCCCACAGACTCAAATTCTGCAAGAACTGACGAATCTGAGACTGCAACTTGAGGACACGGGCCGGCGGAAGAAACACGCGACCCTGCTTTGTGTCGAACAGGACTCCTACATATATCGACTGAGAAGGCTGAAGACGGCTCTTCTGCATATTGACTATCCAACCTAGGGACTGTAAGAATTCTACCACCCGAGCTGTCACCTGAACACTCTCGTGGTAAGACTTTGCCCGGATCAACAAATCATCTAAGTAAGAATGGACTAAAATGCCCTCCGTTCTGAGAGCTGCAGCTACAACAACCATGACCTAGGTAAACGTACAAGGAGCAGTTGCAAGTCTGAAGGGAAGAGCCCGAAACTGAAAATGGTGACCTAGCACCGCAAAACGAAGGAAACGTTGACATGCAGGACAAATACGAATGTAGAAATAGGTTTCTGTAAGATCAAGAGAAGTCAGAAACTCCCCGGACCGGACCGCAACAATGATGGTACGCAAAGTCTCCATACGAAACGAGGGCACCTTGAAAGCTTGATTGACCGCCTTGAGATCTAAAATCGGTTGTAAGGAACCCTCTTTCTTGGGTACCACAAAGTAAATGGAGTAACAGCCTTGACGCTGTTCCGCCAAAGGGACTGGACAAATCGCTCGAAGGTCCAGAAGTCTGCAAAGAGTATCCCTGACTGCTCTGGCCTTGATGCGAGAACGGCAAGGAGATTCTAGGAAAGCATCTGACAAAGGATGAGCAAACTCTAAGGCGTACCCGTCTCGAATAACCTCTAGTACCCACTGGTCCGAAGTAATCTGGGCCCACCTCCCTTGAAATTGTGCCAACCGAGCACCTACTTGGACTAGAGGCTGGGCCCGCAAACCTTCACTGTTGAGGACGGGAGGAGGAGGAAAGGGAATTCCCTGCCTCTCGACCTCCTCTACGACCTCCGCGAAAGGACCAATTCCTTTGGAAAAATCTGGAGCGCTGTACCGGAAAAACTCTGCCCGGCCGATGACGACCTGAGAAATTGCCACGACCAGAACCTCTGGGACGATCTTCCAGCAACCTTGGCACCTTAGCTCACTCAGGCTATGCACCAACTTGTCTAATTCTTCACCAAACAGAAAAGAACCCTTAAAGGGAAATTTACTAAGTTTGGACTTAGAAGCGGCATCCACCGACCAGCCACGCAGCCATAGAGTACGATGGGCCGACACGGATAGAGCCAGAGACTTAGAAGAAGCCCAAAGCAAATCATAAAGAGCATCTGCCAAAAAGGCCGAACCCATTTCCAACTTTGCCACTTTAACATCAATAGCTGAAAGATCATCCGAAGAACGAACCAAAACCCTTTCTCACCAGCGGAAACAAGCTCTCGCTACTAAGGACCCACAAACTGCAGCCTGCACTGCCAGAGCAGAAACATCAAAGGAATTCTTCAGCAAAGATTCAATATGGTGATCCTGGGTATACCGTGTTTCGCTTAGTAACCACAGAAACTACCGCATCCATTACTGGGGGTTGCAAAAGATCTTTATCAGAATCAGGAACCGGATAAAGTCTGACCATAGATCTCGCAAGCCTAAAAACAGAATCAGCAACCTCCCACTGAGCCTGAATAATATCCCTAATATCTTGATGCATAGGAAAAGACTTACCTGCTCTGCGAATACCCTTGACCAGCAAATCCACCTTTCTAGGCTCAGTCACCTGGATATCTTGGTCATCAAAACGCAAAGTAGAAGAAACCTGAGAAATAAGCTCCTGAAGGTCAAATCCTTACTACCGAAGGATCCTCCTCCGCAGGAAGAGATTCTTCTGCATCTGCTGTCTGTTCCAGGTCCTCAGAAAACTGCTCCTCAGAAAACCACGCCTCCTCTTCTAAGGATGGCATTTCTTGATCAGGGGAAAAAGAAAAATCCTTTTCTGCCTCCACAGAGTGTCTGACCCGTTTTTGAGCCAAAGAGGTACCCTCCAGAGATCTTTTTCCTGGAGGGTCCACAGGAGCAGCTTTGTGCAGCAGAAAGGCTTGGTACATCTGTACCACGAATTCAGGAGGAAATCCTCCTTCACCCGCTGCCAAAACGGGAGTTTGAGTAGTAGGTAGAGGCACAGCAGTCAACGAGACACCCAAAATGGCGGCGTTTCCTGCCGAAACCGACACCGGGAGAGAGGGAGACGCGACCACTGCTAAAACGCCAAAATCGGACCCCCAAGCCGACGGCACTGACGATTTCCCGGCTCCTGCACCCTGCTCCACTAAACCCTCTGCAGCGGTGCAGTATTTACACACACCACTCGCAGCAAGACCCCGCCGCTCACAGACAGAACAGCGGCAAAGTTTTTCCGACATCGCTGTCAGCTGATCACAAAGAAGAAAGCAAAGGCGCGTTTAGAAACACAGGAAAAGACCAAAGGAGCTGCCCTGCTTGTTTTAAAACAGACCAAAACACGGCTCTGTTCGCAAATAACAGACCGGTTGGCCCCCTTTTTTTTAAGTAGCTGCCTCTCCCTGCCTCCAAAGCTCTTCCCATGAAGAGCTTGAGGAAACCTTGGTTTTTTTTTAATAAAGAATGCTAGCTATCAAATAAAGCAGCCAGCACCAAAAATCATCAGGGAGGGTATGGGGGGAGGGACTCGGCCCCCCGAGTGTAACACACCAGAGGCACTAAGAGACCCCCACGGGCCTCTGCCTCTGTGAACCAGGTTTTTTTTTAAAGATGCACAGGACTAAATCAAAGAAACTTTACCACAAAGAGAAATAAAGTACAGAATAGAAGGGCTCACCACCTTCCACCTGCTGGAGACTGCGATTACTGGATCTTTCTCTAGCTGGCAAGGGCTCTTATTGGGCTCGCTAGAGTCACAGTTTTTTTCTCCATCTGCTGGAAGGCATGCACAACCCATCAGTCACATTCTGAGCCGGGCCGGAGGAACGCTAAGGAAATGTATGTGAACTTCACCCACGATTAGATTAATTCCTTTCCATGGAGTTTTGTTTTTTTTTTAACAAATTCACAAAAGTGAGGCACCAATTTGTAGAATTACTTCCTAAGGACTAATATACTGAAGCGCATCAAAGCAAATAGAAACATTAATGCACATTAAGCATGTGAACACATATATCATCAGTCATATAATTTAGGAAACTAGTCCATGTCAGTTCTCATTAACTTAATCCAGACTAACAGAATATTTAAAGAGCTGCACTGAATGCAAAATCATGCAACTGCGTACTGTGATTTGTACTAACCCACCAGCAATATAAAAACTCCATGGCTAAGTCAAACTTTATCACTTACATCAGTTATGTCCCCTGCCACTATCTTCTCTATTCCCACCAGCCCATTCAATAGTATAGATTTCCTCAACCCCATGACACTAGATAAAGGATTTTGTAGACCTGATCTTACCCCCAAGCACACCCATCTCCATCAGGTGCCTCCTCCATGTCCACAGGCAGCCAACTCTGTCCAAAGTAGGGAAACAGTGGGAGGAGGAGAGAGGAGGATGGCTCATCCCACCACCACTGATTTCCTAAATGGTCCCAAATGATTTTAGTAAATATATGCAGAAAGAATTTTATACTTACTTGTTACAGAAGGGTGAGTCACTTCAAAAGTCTCTAATTCAGGATGATCCATAAACGGGAGATTTTCCTCTTGTTTAACACTCAGTGAGAACACAGAGGTTACCACTGGAAGACCTGCTATGAGAAAACATGTCAAGAAGGTTTCACCAAGGATCTGATAGTATTAAATTAGGAAACAGAGTTTAAGTCTCCAAATGTTTGATGTTAATGATCCATCTCCTGTGATATAAAAACGCAGTGGCGTAGGAAGGGGGGGGGGGGGCGGTCCAACCTGGGTGCACGCCGCTGGGGAGGTGTCGGCGCAGCTGGTTCCCTGCTCCCTCCCTTGCTTCTCAATGCAAGTAAGAATGCACTCCGGAGGGGGGAGGGTGCGCGCCGAGGGGGGGTGCACCATGCTGCACCCAGGGGGGGAGGGTGCGCAGTGGCGACCCACCCCGGGTGTCAGCTGCCCTCGCTACGGCACTGTAAAAATGCAAAGCCGTTTAAAACCAAAACATCTACTTACTCTTGGTGGGATCATTCAGGTTTTCTTTTCCCTCCCATTCAAAGTGTTGAGTGAAATATTTCTCATCTTCCTTTTTAATCTTAAATATAACATCAGGATTAGCAATTGAATAACCTGTTAAGAAGTAGGAAAACAACATTTAAATTAGAACCTTCTCTGACATCTGGTTACCATCAGAAGGGAGTTACACATTGCACAGTATAGCTGAGTAGTGTGCAGCTAATAGTTGTAGTTCTCAGCCAGAAATCTGGGTGGCGAGTCCTCTCTCTGGTCTTCTGTGCCAAATTTTTCTTGGTATAGAAAAGGGAGACAGACTATGAAGCCTTCAGTTTAAGAATAGAGCAGCACCTTCTGCAGAGCCTGCTGTAGTGAGCTACTTCACTGGTTCCTGTTGGATATGGAATGACATCAGAATCCAGGTCCTAAATTTTGGGTGTCCATGGGACCTGGGATTTTTCCATGCTAATTGATATGCTTGTGCAGTACATGATAGAGAAGACATATTTACCTCGTGACATGAGAATGTCATGAATCTCCTTGATGACCCTCTTATACAGTTCCTTCTGCCATTCTCCTAAAATGTCCCACTCCACTTCCAAAAAATAAGCAGCAACATCCTTGAACGTGATCGATGCCTGGAATAGCCAGGAGGACACATTCAGTCACACTTTCATTATGATGTTTATGTAACAGATAGTATAGACTATGTTAGATGACCTCTGACAATGAGATCAGATCTCTAGTACATTAGTTCCCTAATTCTATATACGGTGCTTCAACTTGCATGCACCCAATTTACATGCGTAATTTAATTGCAAAATGAGCCAATTGGCCCCAATACTTAGGCGCTAATAATCAACTTTCGGTGCAATAATTTGATATTCTATAAAGATCAGTGCGTTAATTTTTATGCCCAGATCCAAAATGGGGGTATGGATGTGACAGGGGCATGGGCAGGTCTATCAACGGCATCCAACTCGGAGCACCATTTATAGAATAACGCTTAAGGCTCATTTGTTTTTAGCACTATATACAGAATCTAGCCCTACATGTTCCCTTAAATATGCTGCTTAGAGAACACTGGAAATCTCTCATGTTGGGCTGATAAAGTAGTTGGAAGAAGGAGAAAGTAGAAGAGATGAGAGGGAGAGAAGAATGTTGTTCGGTGTCTGAAGGCAAGAAAGTGAAGAGTGTTGGGGTCAGGGCTGAGGAGAGAGAAAATGTGTGACTATTGATGTTATTACTATGCTATAATCTGTTTGGAAAAGATAGAGATGGCAGAGTAAGGGGATGACTAGTTCTGTATCAATAATATCAAAGTGGCTGAAAGCCAGAGGGCACGGGGAAAGAAGGTGGTGCACTTGGCCATCCACAGACTGACTCAGATGGAAGGACAGAGATCTGGCTGAAGACCTACAAAAGGTGAGAATGAAGTGAGAAATATTGGTAGGAGACTTTAACCTGCTGGACATGGATTGCAGCATCTTGTGTGCAGGCTAGGGAAGCCCATAGTAGTTTTGCAAGTGTTAATGCAGCCAGGAACATCACACACTCCTGGCTGCATAATTGCACAATAGTGGGCCCCAATCCTGAGCCTATAGTCTATTTACCTATTCTTTGCTTTTAATAATGACATTCCTTTTTCTTTTTTTTATTTGTTAATATAATTGTGAACCGCTATGATTCTCATTTGGAATCACGGTATATCAAAACGTTTAGTAAACATAAGCATATTAAAGGAATCAGGAATATGTCAAACAGGAAGCTCTCCTTCCCTTCTCCTATTTTCAGAAATCCCTGGAGCAAATTCTCTATAGCAGTGTTTCCCAAGTCCAGTCCTAGAGTACTCCTTGCCAGTCATGGTTTCAGGATATCCACAATCAGTATGCTTTTACTAGCAAAAAAGGTGCTGGTACTCAAATGCTAGGCCACCCTTCAAGAGTGAAATGTTTGTATTGTTGTTCGAATATTGTGAGATCCACCCCACAATAGCCAGGCCCCCTGCAACCAGTCACAGAATCTATGACAAGGCAGAATTGGTGTGTAGAACCTAAGCTCTTTCATTAAAACTTGGGGATCATGGGTCAATTTTAGCTGACAATGGAAAAGGTGCTGGTACTCAGTACCCCCAAGCACCCCCTCAAAAAAAGCCCTGTCCACAATCAATAAGCATGAACTTGATTTGAATACGCTACCTCCATTATATACAAATCTCTTTCATGCATATTCATTGTGGTACTCCAGGACCGGACTTGGGGAACACTGCTCTAGGGAATTATAAATTCTTCAGACTTGATACTGCAATCCACCTCCAGCAGGTAAAGTCTTCTATCTATCAACAACCATTAAATTACTGCTCTACTCCAAAACAAACAAGCAAATACAAAGGAAGCCTGCAAGTGCAGCAAAGGAACAGTTTTCCTTTTTGTGCTGGCAGTGGCACCCTGTATACATGAGAAGAGAAAATAATTTCTTGCCTGATCAGAAACTCGGGCAGACATTTCTCTCCTGTTTTCCCCTCTGAATTCTGCAGCTGCTGGGATGGATTCAGGCAAGAGATTTCCCTTTTTCTGGAAGGATGAATAAAACAGGAGGAGGATAGACTGATCCCTCAGATAAATTCCTTCTTCTCCCTCTCTACAGATCTGGGACTGGGTTGCAGTCCCCAGAAATAAGATAAAGATTTCTTTTCTTCTGTGTCTATTCCGCACTTTGCAATCCTACAGACACTGGAGGAACAGAAAGCAGCAGAGCATGCTCAGAGCACTTCATCCCTCCCCCCTTGATGAGGTCATCTAGGGTATCCCACTTCCTTAAGGTAGATCTGGAGCCATATGGTAACCCTATGTACAAGTCAAGGAGGTTAGACAGAGAACAGGAGACTGCATGAGCCTATCTCAGAGTGTATGAGCCTATCTAGCCCTTTATATGGGCTAAGCCAGTAGGCGGAGATTGGCACCATTTTCATTCACCCAAAACAATAGCAAAAGATTAGAAATAACAGACTGCCTATGGGTGGTCCATCTGAAAAAAAGTCTAAAGCTGTTCTAGTTGGATAGGCAGTACTACTACTAATAGCATTTATATAGCACTACCAGACGCACTGAACACTTGACAGAGACAGACAGTCCCTGCTCAAAGAGCTTACAATCTAGGTAAAACAGACAGACAAGACATTACAGGCAAGGGAATTATAGGGTAGAGAGGAACAGGGAGGAGGAGAGCAAATGAGTAGCCGTTAGGAGCCAAAGGCAGTAGTGAAAAGGTGGGTTTTCAGCATAGATTTAAAAACAGGTAAAGAAGGAGCTAGATGTATGGCAGTACCTTAAAAGGTGGAAGACAAAATATTTTTTTTAACTTATTTGACAACTTTTTTAATTTATTTGAAAGCTTTCCATACGTAGATATAAATAGGAAATTATTGTAGCTTGTAGAAACAGCACTTATAAACTCTGTATTTTGTGTTCGTTTTTCTACACTTTTCTATACAATACACATGGCCAAATTTCAGTGATGAAATCCTGTTTACTGATGGGTTCATTGGAACTTATTTATTATTTTAATACATTTATAACCCGCCTATCCAACCATATAGGCAAGGAACCATAAAACACTCATAAAATGCACAAACTGTACAAAAAAACCCCCTTACAAGCAGCCAAACCCCAGCAAGCCTCAATATCCACCCATCATAGTAACATAGTAGATGACGGCAGAAAAAAGACCTGCACGGTCCATCCAGTCTCCCTAACAAGATAAACTCATATGTGCTACTTTTTATTTGTACCTGTCCTCTTCAGGACACAGACCGTATAAGTCTGCTCAGCACTATCCCTGCCTCCCAACCACCAGCCCCGCCTCCCACCACCGGCTCTGGCACAGACCGTATAAGTCTGCCCAGCACTATCCCCGCCTCCCAACCACCAGCCCTGCCTCCCACCACCGGCTCTGCCACCCAATCTCGGCTAAGCTCCTGAGGATCTATTCCTTCTGAACAGGATTCCTTTATGTTTATCCCACGCATGTTTTAATTCCGTTACCGTTTTCATTTCCACCACCTCCCGCGGGAGGGATTTCCAAGCATCCACCACTCTGTGAAAAAATACTTCCTGACATTTTTCTTGAGTCTGCCCCCTCGTAGCTTTTCTTTGCACCACTTCAATTCTTTTTACATCCTTAGAAAGATACGGCCAGGGTTGCCAGGTGGAAAATTTTTTCCCAGCCCAATCGAGCCCAAAAAACAGCCCAAAACCCGCCCAAACACAAACCCCGCCCCTGACACCCCCACCCCCGCGTCATCACCCCCGCCCCCCGCCGTCATCAACCCCGCCCCCGCCGTCACCAGCCCCGCCTCCCACGTCACCGGCCCCGCCTCCCCGTCATCGGCCCCGCCTCCCACGTCATCGGCCCCGCCTCCACGTCATCGGCCCCGCCTCCCACATCACTAACCCCGCCCAAAACGTCATTAACCCCACCCAAAAACGTCACTAACCCCGCCCCCCCCGCGGCCGAAAAAACTGCCCTGAAGGCCAAAAACAGCCCAAAAAACCGCAACCCGCCGCGGGCAAAAATTTCCCGCGGCGGGTCGCGGAAAACCGCCCAATTGGGCGGTAAAACCGCCCACCTGGCAACACTGGATACGGCCTCCAAAACTGAACACAATACTCCAGGTGGGGCCTCACCAACGACTTATACAGGGGCATCAACACCCCCTTTCTTCTGCTGGTCACACCTCTCTCTATACAGCCTAACAACCATAGGCGCCCGGTATAAGAGGCTTGGCCAGGCTAAGCCTCCCCTGCTGTGCTCTGAGGGGTTTAAATTGTTGATTTACCTCCATCCTCACAGCAGGAGCTGCAGTGAAAGCCCACTAGCCTTGTGTAACCAGTTGTATAAATTGGTTTATGGTTTGTTTACCTTACTTCTGGGAGAGCAAGGGAGGGGGGGGGGGGTGGCTGGAGGTGTCCTGTGTTGCCAGGGAGATATTTAACGAGGATGACTTCCTGACCTGCACTGAGAACAGATAGCAGCAGATACTGGGCCAGCATGATCAGAAAAAAAGTCACCAGACAACAAAGGTAGAAAAGATAATTTTATTTTCATTATAGTGTTTGGAATATGTCCATTTTGAGAATCAGGTGCTCAACATTAAAAGTTTATATTTATTTACTTATTTATGGCATTTTATCCCACATTAAACATGAATTAGGATGTTTTGTGGCTCTTCATGAGAATTGTGATATTATGATCCCTTGTTTCATATTGTTGACGGTCTGCATTTTCCGTATGGGTGGTATATTGGTGTATTAGGTTCTGCCCAGTGTAATATTTATGGTACAGTAAGGTTCTGAGTGTGTTTTTGCACAAAGTTGTGCATAGTATTTTGCAGTTGAGCAATTGTGCTTAGAATATGCTTTGAGCAACCGCTTTATTCTTTGACATATGATACAATCTAATATCTAAATTTAATAAAAGGTATTGTGACTTTTATTTTTATTTATTTATTTTTTCTGTGTGTTATCAGACAATTATGGATTTAAGCTCCACACCTGGCCCCACCCCTAACCCCGCCCCCTTTAGCCTCCCCAAACAGTTGGGCCACCGACCGCCTATGCTAACAACCTTCTAGCTACGGCCACCGCCTTGTCACACTGTTTCGTTGCCTTCAAATCTTCAGATACCCTCCCTCTCCCCGTCCGCACCTATCAGACTCTCCCCGCCTAACACATACGTCTCCATCAGTCAAACACCTTACAAAACAATCAGGTCTTTAACAGCTTCTTAAATTAAGATGTAGATACAAGTTGGCACATGGACAGCAGCAAAGAATTCCACAAATTGTTGTTGTACTCTGCCTTGAGAAATATAAACTCCCTAGTGGTGGAGCGGGTAATTATAATAAGTAAAGAAATAAATATATAGGAATGTCACAGTTTCAAATAGAGTTCCCAAATAAACTCCACACAGCCAAGGGATTTGACAAGAACAAAAAATATTAAATATTTTATTAAATAGTAAAGTAAATAGAAACATTTGGATATGTTCCTAAATGTTGGTACCAATTGTTAAAGTTTGCTGGTATTAAATAAAAATAGTGCAAGGTGTTAAATACTTGGTGACAAGTTACAAAGGCAATAAGATGTTCAAAACTACAATTACAGTTATCAAGACTGCGACCTCACTTCTACAATAACATGAAACATCCCAAACATGTACACCACCCCAATTATTGTACTCAGATCTGATATATACATTTTTTTTTTTTTTCAATTTGTGTGCACACAATAATGTTACCGGTGTACCAAATCTTTGCTAGCGTCGCTGCTCTCTTGCGTTGGGTACCTTGGTCTTCTCTACATCCACGTCTCCTCGGCGAGGTCAGCTCACCGGCTCAGGAACTCCAGGATACCTACTTCTCTGACTCAAAGAACTAAAAATAATGAAAATCCTGACTCCCTGTGCTCACTGTGTGTGCTAACCTCAATCAGTATTTTCTTTGGCAAGGGACCTTGTGGGCTAACTAAACTCAAATAAAAAGATAAGCAAGGGAAATTCCTATCTACCCCTCCCAAAACATGACCCCTTTTCATTTTGGTATACACCCACCCTCTACTCACACTGATGGACTGCTAAACTAAACCTTCTAAAGCCAGGCCCTTAACTATAGGCATTCACAGGGCTCGAGGCTTAGGCTGGGCAGCTCCTTCCCCAGGGCAGGCTCGCTTAGGTGTAGACACTCGAACCAGCAGGCTTCTGTGCTGGATCCTTCCTTAGGCAGACACTCACGCTGGCAGACACTCTAAAAAAAAGTTCCTTTGGAGTCTGGGCACTCAGTGCAAGGGGGGGTGTCTCTCTCTTTGTGGGGCTTCTTCCCTTTCTGGATAGGCCTCTTCATTACAGGACAGGCAGGTACACGGCCGGCTTTCTCCTCTATGGACAGGCAAGCACACACACATGGAGGGATGCACTGGGTGGACTTCTCTGGGATTCAGGGCCCTTACCACGCTACTCTCTATTCAGCTCTGCACTGCTCCCAACACGCTTCAGCTCCCCAGTGTGGTCCCTCTTCCTCCTCTGCTTCTCTCTCTGCCTGGCCTCTGTGGCTACTGCTACAGCTCCTCTTCTTGACCCCAGCTCGCCTGTTCACCTGCAGCTCGGCTCCTCTTTTGTCCCTGCTCGCTCCAGACCCCCTTCTCCTCCTCCTCTGTTCCTGTCTGCTTTAGTGTCCGGCCCCTTACAGGACTCACCAGTTCTCTCTCTTCATCTGGGGCTCGTCAGTGGGTCCTTCTCTTCTAGCCAGCAGCACGCTCCTGTTTGGGCTTGATCTTCTCCTCCAGCCTGCAGCTGCCTCTTCTTACCTGAGCTTGCCCTTCTCTGCCCCTGCTTGTAGCATACTCCTACCTGGATCTGATCTTCTCCTCTCAGAGCATGCTTGCAGTCATCTCTCTTTGTCTGGGCTTCCCAGGATACCTACTACTACTACTACAAATCATTTCTATAGCACTACCAGTAGTACGCAGCGCTTCACAATTTAACATGAAGAAAAGACAGTCCCTGCTCAAAATAGCTTACAATCTAAATCAGGACAGACAGACAGGACAAATAAGGGATAAGGTTAAGACAGACAGAAGGACACATGGGGAAAGGGACTATTGAAGAGAGGAAGACAAGATAAAGGTTACAAGCAAGTGACAAGTTAGGAGTCAAAAGCAGCATCAAACAGGTAGGCCAGGGATGGAGCTTGACGTAATGCCTGTAGGAGATGTACCTTGAGACAGCAAGTGACGCGAAACATGAGTTCATGTCTGATATAAATAACAACTGTGAAAAAAACAGTAAGATAAAAGTATTGAAGAACTGAAGATTTTTGCAAGTTAAGTAATTTTATTATGGACTTTGAATTAGGAAATCTTTAGAAAATTGATGGGTAAAATTTAAAGAAAAATTAAAAAAATATTGGATCAATGACGAACACATGCCCACCATAAGAAAGTGCCTGGCTCACGTATATAGCCTCAATGGTGGTGACATGAAGATCTGATAGATCCATTACACTACTCCCTAAAACATTTGTTGGTTGAGTTTAAATAAGAGTGGATAGGAGCTGGGTGTTATAGGATTGTGTATATATGATACCTCCTCCTTTGAGAAAAGATTGATACCGAAAATAGTGGCTAGATCAAAAATTTGAAGCCACTTTTAGCCTGTTTCGTCTTCCCCACAGCCGTCATCTAGTACACTCAAAACAAAGCAACAAGCAAACAAACCTTGCTATGCTATGAGCCGCTGCATGCAGATCCTCCTTGTCCTCCTTTGTTGGTAGCATTTTTTATTTCTTCCAGCTTATATTTTCAAACATGCATTGCTGGCTTGTGCCGCATACGGATGTACACAGAGAAGTATTGGTATCATCGGTTAGAGTACTACTAATTTGTTCTACACATTAAAGGGCAGATTTTTAAATGCCCAGCTGGGTATACAGTGGGGGAAATAAGTATTTGATCCCTTGCTGATTTTGTAAGTGTGCCCACTGACAAAGACATGAGCAGCCCATAATTGAAGGGTAGGTTATTGGTAACAGTGAGAGATAGCACATCACAAATTAAATCCGGAAAATCACATTGTGGAAAGTATATGAATTTATTTGCATTCTGCAGAGGGAAATAAGTATTTGATCCCCCACCAACCAGTAAGAGATCTGGCCCCTACAGACCAGGTAGATGCTCCAAATCAACTCGTTACCTGCATGACAGACAGCTGTCGGCAATGGTCACCTGTATGAAAGACACCTGTCCACAGACTCAGTGAATCAGTCAGACTCTAACCTCTACTAAATGGCCAAGAGCAAGGAGCTGTCTAAGGATGTCAGGGACAAGATCATACACCTGCACAAGGCTGGAATGGGCTACAAAACCATCAGTAAGACGCTGGGCGAGAAGGAGACAACTGTTGGTGCCATAGTAAGAAAATGGAAGAAGTACAAAATGACTGTCAATCGACAAAGATCTGGGGCTCCACGCAAAATCTCACCTCGTGGGGTATCCTTGATCATGAGGAAGGTTAGAAATCAGCCTACAACTACAAGGGGGGAACTTGTCAATGATCTCAAGGCAGCTGGGACCACTGTCACCACAAAAACCATTGGTAACACATTACGACATAACGGATTGCAATCCTGCAGTGCCCGCAAGGTCCCCCTGCTCCGGAAGGCACATGTGACGGCCCGTCTGAAGTTTGCCAGTGAACACCTGGATGATGCCGAGAGTGATTGGGAGAAGGTGCTGTGGTCAGATGAGACAAAAATTGAGCTCTTTGGCATGAACTCAACTCGCCGTGTTTGGAGGAAGAGAAATGCTGCCTATGACCCAAAGAACACCGTCCCCACTGTCAAGCATGGAGGTGGAAATGTTATGTTTTGGGGGTGTTTCTCTGCTAAGGGCACAGGACTACTTCACCGCATCAATGGGAGAATGGATGGGGCCATGTACCGTACAATTCTGAGTGACAACCTCCTTCCCTCCGCCAGGGCCTTAAAAATGGGTCGTGACTGGGTCTTCCAGCACGACAATGACCCAAAACATACAGCCAAGGCAACAAAGGAGTGGCTCAGGAAGAAGCACATTAGGGTCATGGAGTGGCCTAGCCAGTCACCAGACCTTAATCCCATTGAAAACTTATGGAGGGAGCTGAAGCTGCGAGTTGCCAAGCGACAGCCCAGAACTCTTAATGATTTAGAGATGATCTGCAAAGAGGAGTGGACCAAAATTCCTCCTGACATGTGTGCAAACCTCATCATCAACTACAGAAGACGTCTGACCGCTGTGCTTGCCAACAAGGGTTTTGCCACCAAGTATTAGGTCTTGTTTGCCAGAGGGATCAAATACTTATTTCCCTCTGCAGAATGCAAATAAATTCATATACTTTCCACAATGTGATTTTCCGGATTTAATTTGTGATGTGCTATCTCTCACTGTTACCAATAACCTACCCTTCAATTATGGGCTGCTCATGTCTTTGTCAGTGGGCACACTTACAAAATCAGCAAGGGATCAAATACTTATTTCCCCCACTGTATGTGGTAATAATCTCAACTTTGTTAAATGTTTGACATATCCATGTACTTGCTCCCATGATATAACCGAATTCTATTATTCTGTCTTACTGTATTTTTAAATGTAAGCCACATTGAACCTGAGTTTGCATGAGATAATGTGGGACAAAAAAATGTACAACAAATATATCCTTTATCCTCCACATTTTAAGACACTGCCTATCCAGCTGGATTGTGATGGCACAATGAAAGCAAGTTTGGTCCAGTGAAGACTAACTCAAAATAAGTTATAACCTGTTTCTTAGCTGGGCCTGGTATTGAAAATGCAACCCTATCATGCCTCTGTGGTTATGTACATAAGTAATGCCATACTGGGAAAAGACCAAAGGCCCATCGAGCCCAGCATCCTGTACCCGACAGCAGCCAATCAAGGTCAAGGGATTGGAGTGGAGGAATGGAATGGCCTAGTGGTTAGGGTGGTGGACTTTGGTCCTGGGGAACTGAGGAACTGAGTTCGATTCCCACTTCAGGCATAGGAAGCTCCTTGTGACTCTGGGCAAGTCACTTAACCTTACATTGCCCCATGTAAGCTGCATTGAGCCTGCCATGCGTGGAAAGCGCAGGGTACAAATGTAACAAACAAAAAAAAAAAGGGCACCTGGCAAGCTTCCCAAACATACAAACATTCCATACATGTTATTCCCGAAATTGTGGATTTTTCCCAAGTCCATTTAGTAGCGGTCTATGGACTTGTCCTTTAGGAAACCGTCCAAACCCTTTTTAAACTCTGCCAAGCTAACCGCCTTCACCACGTTCTCCGGCAATGAATTCCAGAGTTTAATTATGCATTGGGTGAAGAAATATTTTCTCCGATTTGTTTTAAATTTACTACACTGTAGTTTCATCGCATGCCCCCTAGTCCTAGTATTTTTGGAAAGCATGAACAGACGTTTCACATCCACCTGTTCCACTCTACTCATTATTTTATATACCTCTATCATGTCTCCCCTCAGTCATCTCTTCTCCAAGCTGAAAAGCCCTAGCCTCCTTAGTCTTTCTTCATAGGAAAGTCGTCTCATCTCCGCTATCATTTTCGTCGCCCTTCGCTGCACCTTTTCCAATTCTACTATATCTTTCTTGACATGCGGCGACCAGAATTGAACACAGTACTCAAGGTGCGGTCGCATCATGGAGCGATACAACAGCATTATAACATCCTCACACCTGTTTTCCATACCTTTCCTAATAATACCCAACATTCTATTCACTTTCCTAGCCGCAGCAGCACACTGAGCAGAAGGTTTCAGTGTATTATCAACGACACCCAGATCTCTTTCTTGGTCCTTAACTCCTAACGCGGAACCTTGCATGACGTAGCTATAATTCGGGTTCTTTTTTCCCACATGCATCACCTTGCACTTGCTCACATTAAACGTCATCTGCCACTTAGCCGCCCAGTCTCGTAAGGTCCTTCTGTAATTTTTCACAATCCTCTCACGAGTTAATGACTTTGAATAACTTTGTGTCATCAGCAAATTTAATTATTATTATTAGTAGTAGTAGCAGCATTTGTATCCCACATTTTCCCACCAATTTGCAGGCTCAATGTGGCTTACATTTGCCGTAATGGCAGTTGCCATTTCCGGGTAACAGAATTACAAATGGTGTTACGTTAAGGTGCATACATACATGGTAACATACATGGTACATAGCATATATGGAACTAATCATGGTATATTATATATATATATATATATATATATATATATATATATATATATATATATACCAGGTGCATACATACATAGTAAAGAAGAATACATGAGGTATAGCATGAAGGTTACGTTGGTTGAACATACATTTGGTCATCGACTATAGGGAGACTCTATTCGACATAAGGTTTAAAATGGTAGTGCTTGATCATTAATGGCAAGAAGGTTAATCAGTCTTGTGATGAGATTTTGGTTTAGCATAGATCGTGTATAGTGTTATTATTCAGAATTTAAGATAAATGTTTATGGTATGCCTTCTTGAATAGATCTGTTTTCAGTAGTCTTCGGAAGATGGTTAGGTCTTGCGTTGTTTTTATGGTCTTCGGTAGTGCGTTCCATAGTTGCGTGCACATGTATGAGAAACTGGTCGCATATGTGGATTTATATTTTAGCCCTTTACAGGTAGGATAGTGGAAATTGAGGAATGTGTGTGATGATATTTTTGCGTTCCTAATAGGTAGGTCTATAAGGTCTGACATGTAGGTTGGGGCTTCCACGTAAATGATTTTGTGGACCAGGGTGCAAACCTTGAACGTAATTCGTTCTTTTAATGGGAGCCAGTGTAGTTTTTCTCTTAGGGGTTTGGCGCTTTCGTATTTCGCTTTCCCAAATATGAGTCTGGCTGCTGTGTTTTGAGCGGTTTGAAGTTTCTTAATGATTTGTTCTTTGCATCCGGCATAGATGGCATTGCAGTAGTCTAGATGACTTAGCAACATTGATTGTACTAGGCTGCGGAATACTTCCCTTGGGAAAAATGGTTTGACTCTTTTAAGTTTCCACATTGAGTAGAGCATTTTCTTTACTATGTTTTTCGCATGGTCTTCGAGTGTGAGATTTCGGTCAATTGTGACTCCCAGAATTTTCAAGCTGTCTGAGACCGGAAGGGTGTAATCTGAGGCGTTTATGGTATTGGGTTTGTTTGTGTTGTATTGTGAGGATAAGATGAGACATTGTGTTTTTTGTGCGTTTAGCTTTAGTTGGAATGCGTCCACCCATGAGTTCATTATTTGGAAGCTGTGTGTGATTTCATTTGTAAATTTGGTTATGTCTTTTTTAAACGGGATGTATATCATGACATCGTCTGCATAGATGTATGGGTTGAGTCCTTGGCTGGCTAGCAATTTGGCTAAAGGTGTCATCATTAAGTTAAAAAGGGTTGGTGAGAGCGGTGATCCTTGTGGTACTCCATATTCAAGTTTCCATGGTGTTGACATTTTTGAGTTTGAAATCAGCTGATTCTTGTTGTTAAGAAGCCTTTGAACCATTTTAGTACGTTTCCTCCAATCCCGAAGTAATCTAGGATGTTTGGGAGTATTTGGTGACTGACCATGTCGAATGCGCTGGACATATCAAATTGTAGGAGTAGCACGTTGTTTCCAGTTGCAATTAGTTGTTTGAATTTGGTTATGAGGGTGGTTAGCATTGTTTCAGTACTATGGTTGGATCCGAATCCTTACTGTGATTTGTGTAGTATCGTGAATTTGTTTAGGTAGTTGGTAAGTTGATTGGTTACCATACTTTCCATTAGTTTTATTATCAGGGGGATGGATGCTACTGGTCGATAGTTGGTTGTGTCATTTAATTTTTTCTTTAAGTCTTTAGGTATGGGTGTAAGTAGTATATTTCCATTGTCCTTGGGGAAGAATCCGTGCTGTAGCATGTAGTTCAGGTGTGACATAAGGTCTGTTAAGAAGCATTTGGGGGCGGACCTTATTAGGCTACTTGGGCAAATATCCACTTTGGAATGGGTTTTGGAGAATTTGTTGAGTGCTTGAATGATCGTATCTTCAGTCAGCCGATTGAAATCATTCCAGGTTCGATCTGCTGGGTATTCACTGGGAGTGGGATCCAGGCAGTCCATGAATTTTTTGTGATTAGTGGTATTGAGTGGTATTGTGGATTGAAGTTTTATAATTTTCTCGTTGAAGTATTTGGCAAGTTGGTCTGCCGATGAGGTGTCTGTACTGGCTGTGGTAACCGGTGTGGTGTTTATTAGTTTATGCACGAGTTGGTAGAGTTTGTGTACATCTTTGTAGTCTGGTCCTATTTTGGTTTTGTAGTATGCTCTTTTGGTTTGTCTTATTGTATATTTGTATTTTCTTTGCGTTTGTTTCCAAGCTTTGATTGTGTGTTCATTTTTCATTTTTTGCCATGCGCGTTCTAGTCTCCTAACTTGTGTTTTTAGATTTTTCAGTTCATCGTTGAACCAAGGTATTGAACTGTGTCTTCGTGTGGTTCTTGTTTGTAGCGGTGCAATTTCGTCTGATATGCTCCTGCATCTGTCGTCCCAATTTTGGAGGTATTGTTTGGAGTCCTTCTATGCTAACCATTCATTTTTGTAGATCTGTTGCCAGAATGTAACAGTATCAATCTGTCATCTAGTGGTGTAGGTTGTGCATTCTTGTTTGGTGTGCGTGTCTTTTTTCCGCCATTGTAGGGTTACGTTTAGTTTATGGTGGTCTGACCATGGTATAGCCGTCCATTTTGTATCTGTAAGTATAAGGTTTGATTCTAAGGATAGTTTGTATGTAATGAGGTCAATTGTGTGTTCTTTGACATGTGTAGCTTGCATATTAGGGAAGCTAAGGTCCCAAAGTTGTAGGAAGTCTTTGCAATCACGTACATTGGTTGCATTAGGGTCTTCCAAGTGTAGGTTTATGTCCCCTATTATGAGTAAGTTAGAGTTGGATACACATGTATTCGATATAAAATCCATAAAGTTTGACTGGCATTCTTGCCAATTTCCTGGCGGTCTATAAAACAGGACCACGCTTAGATGATCGAGCAGGGTAGCACCATGGATTCTAACTGAGGCGATTTTGAGTTTTGGTGTTATAGACTCAGCAGTTGTTGTTACGGTGAAGTGGGATTTATAGATTAGTGCTATTCCATCTCCTCTTTTTTCTTTCCTTGTCCAGTGTGTGATTTTGTAGCCCGGAGGGCAAAGTTCTAGGATTATGGGGTCCTTGTGATCGTGGATCCATCTTTCGCTGATGAGTACTAGGTCTAGATTATCTGCCGTCATCCAGTCAGTTATTGTTATTGTTTTATTTACTACTGATCTGGTGTTTATGTATCCCACCTGAATGGTTTGGTAGGGGTCTTTTGTGTTCGTAGTTGTGATGATTTTCTTAAGTTGTCTGTTCTCTAGTTGTGTAGGTTTATTATGTCCTTTCTTTCCTTTGTGGTATGGCTTCATTTTGTTGTTTATCTTTGGGATTCCCTTTAAGGTGGGGGTGGTGGTTATTTTTTTTTTTTAATAGGAGTTTTCTAGGTGTTTGTGAAGGTGAACTTAGAGTTATTTTAAACTCACAATTCTCGGCTGGTTCTGTTTCCCACATGTGAGGGTGTGGGAGTGATCCTGTCTGGTCTGTTATAAGCCAGGAAGCTGCTTGGTTAGTCTCTGTTTCCTGTGCTACGTGCAGCCGTCACTCATATACTAGCAATGAGCTTGTGAGCTTATGAGTCTTTAAGGAGTTGTTATAGATTGGAGTGGAATTGGGCCTATCCGGACCCCTTAGAGCAAAGAAGTTATTTGGCCGATCTCTGTTTCTACTGACCTGTGTTGTCGTCATCGGTGTTCACTCGAATCACATCAGGCAGCCTGTGACTGCTGTATCCACACCGTCGTGCTAGTTCTTGTCCGTCTGCAGGGAGTCCATTCCGGTTCCCGCTAAACAGGCGAACGAGTGGGGGGGGGGATAGGCTGCCTCTACTCTGTCACCTTCCGCTGCTCTCCAGCCTCTCTTGTCTGGCGTGCTGGCGAATGGTGCGGTCAACCGGGAAGGCTGTTTTCGCTCCGTTGCCACCCAATGCTCGTTCCAGGTGTGGGCCGGCCTGGGTGGGGTGCCCAGGGACGTCCTAGATCGTCAGCGCCTCCCAAATCCTTCCACTGGTGGAGTCCTCGGTCCAGACCAAGCAGCAGTCGACTACTGGGCCGTCGCTCTCTGTGGTCCTGCTCTCCAGTTGATCACCGACCCGGATCACTGGGGTCACTCGCTCCTGTGATCTCTGAATCAGCGGTTCTCCTATCCCACCAGGGTATACAGTCTGCACAAGTGCCGTCCCTTGCCCGCGCCACAACACAAGGGGCGCCTCCGGCTCTGCGGTCGGTGCACCCCCCGCCAGTCGCGTGGTCAGGCTTACCGCTGGCAACGTGGTCTGGCCTGGTCGCCAATGGCGCCGTGTCCAGGTGTCGGTGTGCTTCCCGGGGCAGCCGCCCAAAGCCATGAAAGACAGCTATGGCTTATCCCTGCTGCCTCCCCGCCGCTGGACGGCCCGATCACTCCTCGAATCGCAGCCCGGAGGGCTAGATCAGCCCGGGAGTGCCCTCGGCTCTGGAGCTCTTCACCAGGGCTCCTGTCCGTCGGCCTCGCTAGTTACTCCCATCTCTAAATCATTTATAAATATATTAAAGAGCAGTGGTCCTAGCACTGACCCCTGAGGAACCCCACTAACTACCCTTCTCCATTGTGAATACTGCCCATTTAACCCCACTATCTGTTTCCTGTCCTTCAACCAGTTTTTAATCCACAATAGGACATTACCTCCTATCCCATGACCCTCCAATATCCTCTGTAGCCTTTCATGAGGTACCTTGTCAAACGCCTTTTGAAAATCCAGATACACAATATCAACCGGCTCCCCTTTGTCCACATGTTTGTTTACTCCTTCAAAGAATTGAAGTAAAGTGGTCAGGCAAGATTTCCCCACTCTAAAGCCGTACTGACTTGGTCTCAGTAATCCATGTCCTCGGATGTGCTCTGTAATTTTGTTTTTAATAATAGCCTCTACCATTTTCCCCAGCACCGACGTCAGACTCACCAGTCTATAATTTCCCGGATCTCCCCTGGAAAAATCGGCATTACATTGGCCACCCTCCAATCTTCTGGTACCACACTCGATTTTAAGGATAACTTGCATATCACTAACATTAGCTCCACAAGTTCATTTTTCAGTTCTATCAGTACTCTAGGATGAATACCATCCGGTCCAGGTGATTTGCTACTCTTGTAACCAGGCGCCTCTCTTGTGCAGCCAAGGATAGAACAATCTCCTCCAGCCACAGGCTCCCGGTACAGTGAAGAAGCAGATGTCCACCAGTAACTTCAATCTTAAGAACTTTTATTCCATGCAGGTTTCTAGTACACAGTTCCAATAGCAGCATAGCACATACCAGGATTTAATACAGGCTTTCAGGCTTCAGTCTGGGCTCTTTATCCAGTGCACAATAAACAGTAATTCAATTCCCAAGACAAACAGTTCTTTCAGTTCATCATCACAGTTCAGTCACCAAGCAGCATTTTCTACCTTCTATCCTCTTTATCCTCAGGAGAGTTCAATATTTTAGGGACTCCTTCTACCCAAGGGTTTTCCCCTGCATCAGCTTCACAGTGAATGCAATACTTTTGGGACTTCCTCTCACCCAAGGAATTTCAGCCTGCTTCAGTACATAAGTACATAAGTACATAAGTAGTGCCATACTGGGAAAGACCAAAGGTCCATCTAGCCCAGCATCCTGTCACCGACAGTGGCCAATCCAGGTCAAGGGCACCTGGCACGCTCCCCAAACGTAAAAACATTCCAGACAAGTTATACCTAAAAATGCGGAATTTTTCCAAGTCCATTTAATAGCGGTCTATGGACTTGTCCTTTAGGAATCTATCTAACCCCTTTTTAAACTCCATCAAGCTAACCGCCCGTACCACGTTCTCCGGCAACGAATTCCAGAGTCTAATTACACGTTGGGTGAAGAAAAATTTTCTCCGATTCGTTTTAAATTTACCACACTGTAGCTTCAACTCATGCCCTCTAGTCCTAGTATTTTTGGATAGCGTGAACAGTCGCTTCACATCCACCCGATCCATTCCACTCATTATTTTATACACTTCTATCATATCTCCCCTCAGCCGTCTCTTCTCCAAGCTGAAAAGCCCTAGCCTTCTCAGCCTCTCTTCATAGGAAAGTCGTCCCATCCCCACTATCATTTTCGTCGCCCTTCGCTGTACCTTTTCCAATTCTACTATATCTTTTTTGAGATACGGAGACCAGTACTGAACACAATACTCCAGGTGCGGTCGCACCATGGAGCGATACAACGGCATTATAACATCCGCACACCTGGACTCCATACCCTTCCTAATAACACCCAACATTCTATTCGCTTTCCTAGCCGCAGCAGCACACTGAGCAGAAGGTTTCAGCGTATCATCGACGACGACACCCAGATCCCTTTCTTGATCCGTAACTCCTAACGCGGAACCTTGCAAGACGTAGCTATAATTCGGGTTCCTCTTACCCACATGCATCACTTTGCACTTGTCAACATTGAACTTCATCTGCCACTTGCACGCCCATTCTCCCAGTCTCGCAAGGTCCTCCTGTAATCGTTCACATTCCTCCTGCGACTTGACGACCCTGAATAATTTTGTGTCATCGGCGAATTTAATTACCTCACTAGTTATTCCCATCTCTAGGTCATTTATAAATACATTAAAAAGCAACGGACCCAGCACAGACCCCTGCGGGACCCCACTAACTACCCTCCTCCACTGAGAATACTGGCCACGCAATCCTACTCTCTGCTTCCTATCTTTCAACCAGTTCTTAATCCATAATAATACCCTACCTCCGATTCCATGACTCTGCAATTTCTTCAGGAGTCTTTCGTGTGGCACTTTGTCAAACGCCTTCTGAAAATCCAGATATACAATATCAACCGGCTCCCCATTGTCCACATGTTTGCTTACCCCCTCAAAAAAATGCATTAGATTGGTGAGGCAAGACTTCCCTTCACTAAATCCGTGCTGACTTTGTCTCATCAGTCCATGTTTTTGTATATGCTCTGCAATTTTATTCTTAATAATAGCCTCCACCATCTTGCCCGGCACCGACGTCAGACTCACCGGTCTATAATTTCCCGGATCTCCTCTGGAACCCTTCTTAAAAATCGGAGTAACATTGGCTACCCTCCAGTCTTCCGGTACTACACTCGATTTTAGGGACAGATTGCATATTTCTAACAGTAGCTCCGCAAGTTCATTTTTTAATTCTATTAATACTCTGGGATGAATACCATCAGGTCCCGGTGATTTACTACTCTTCAGCTTGCTGAACTGACCCATTACATCCTCCAAGGTTACAGAGAATTTGTTTAGTTTCTCCGACTCCCCCGCTTCAAATATTCTTTCCGGCACCGGTGTCCCCCCCAAATCCTCCTCGGTGAAGACCGAAGCAAAGAATTCATTTAATTTCTCCGCTACGGCTTTGTCCTCCTTGATCGCCCCTTTAACACCATTTTCGTCCAGCGGCCCAACCGACTCTTTGGCCGGTTTCCTGCTTTTAATGTATCTAAAAAATTTTTACTATGTATTTTTGCTTCCAACGCTAATTTCTTCTCAAAGTCCTTTTTTGCCCTCCTTATCTCCGCTTTGCATTTGGCTTGGCATTCCTTATGATCTATCCTGTTACTTTCAGTTGGTTCTCTTCTCCACTTTCTGAAGGATTGTTTTTTGGCTCTAATGATTTCCTTTATCTTACTGTTTAGCCACGCCGGCTGACGTTTAGTCTTTTTTCCCTTTTTTCTAATACGTGGAATATATTTGTCCTGAACCTCCAGGATGGTGTTTTTAAACAGCATCCACGCCTGATGCAAGTTTTTTACTCTGCGAGCTGCTCCTTTCAGTCTTTTTTTCACCATTTTTCTCATTTTGTCGTAATCACCTTTTCTATAGTTAAACGCTAGCGTACTTGATTTCCTAGTTTCACTTCCTTCAATGCCAATATCAAAACCGATCATATTATGATCACTGTTATCAAGCGGCCCTCGTATCGTTACCCCCTGCACTAGATCATGAGCACCACTAAGGACTAAGTCTAGTATTTTTCCTTCTCTTGTCGGCTCCTGAACTAGCTGTTCCATGAAGCTGTCCTTGATTTCATCAAGAAATCTTATGTCCCTTGCGTGTACAGATATTACATTAACCCAGTCTATATGCGGGTAATTGAAATCCCCCATTATTATTGTGTTGCCCAGTTTGTTTGCGTCCCTGATTTCCTTTAACATTTCCGCATCCGTCTGTTCGTCCTGGCCAGGCGGACGGTAGTACACTCCTATCACTATCCTTTTCCCCTTTGCACATGGAATTTCAATCCACAGTGATTCCAAGGAGTGTTTTGTTTCCTGCAGAATTTTCAATCTATTTGATTCAAGGCTCTCGTTAATATACAATGCTACCCCTCCACCAATCCGATTCACCCTATCACTACGATATAATTTGTACCCCGGTATGACAGTGTCCCACTGGTTTCCTCCTTCCACCAGGTCTCAGAGATGCCTATTATATCTAATTTTTCATTTAGTGCAATATATTCCAACTCCCCCATCTTATTTCTTAGGCTCCTGGCATTCGCATATAGACATTTCAAACTATGTTTGTTGTTCCTAAGTACATCATGCTTAGTACTTGACAGTATTAATTGGCAATCTTTTGTCTGATTTTTATTGTTATTTAAAGATACCCGATCTACTACAATCTCTTTTGCAACCTCACTATCAGGATACTCTATCTTCCCTGTTATGGTGATATCTTTGAAAGATACCTTATCCCGAACCATGCTCTTTTGAGCGACTGTCGGCCTTCCCCCCATTTCTAGTTTAAAAGCTGCTCTATTTCCTTCTTAAACGCCGATGCCAGCAGCCTGGTCCCACTCTGGTTAAGATGGAGCCCATCCTTTCGGAATAGGCTCCCCCTTCCCCAGAATGTTGCCCAGTTCCTAACAAATCTAAAGCCCTCCTCCCTGCACCATCGTCTCATCCACGCATTGAGACTCTGGAGCTCTGCCTGTCTCTTGGGCCCTGCGCGTGGCACAAGTAGCATTTCAGAAAATGCTACCCTGGAGGATCTGGATTTCAGCTTTCTACCTAAGAGCCTAAATTTTGCTTCCAGAACCTCTCTCCCACATTTTCCTATGTCATTAGTACCCACATGTACCAAGACAGCCGTCTCCTCCCCAGCACTATATAAAATCCTATCTAGGTGACGCGTGAGGTCCGCCACCTTCGCACCAGGCAGGCAAGTCACCAGGCGATCCTCACGTCCACCAGCCACCCAGCTATCTATATGCCTAATGATCGAATCACCCAGTACAACAGCTGTCCTAACCTTTCCCTCCCGGGCAACATTTGGAGATATATCCTCGGTGCGAAAGGATAATACATCCCCTGGTGGGCAGGTCCTGGCTACAGGAGTACTTCCTACTTCACCAGGGTGATGCTCTCCTTCGGAGACCTCCCTCCTCCAAGGTAGCACAGGGGCTACCTGACTGGAGGTGGGACTTCTCTACAACATCCCTGTAGGTCTCCTCTATGTACCTCTCTGTCTCCCTCAGCTCCATCAAGTCTGCTACTCTAGCCTCAAGAGAACGGACACGTTCTCTGAGAGCTAGGAGCTCTTTGCATCGGGCACACACATATGACACCTCACCAATTGGGAGATAATCATACATGTGACACTCAATGCAAAAGACTGGATAGCACCCCTCTCGCTGCTGGACTGCTGACTCCATCTTAGTGTTTTTTGAGTTTTTCCGTAATTTAAAACTTGCTAAAGTATTAAGGATATCAGCCTATCACTAACTTACAGTTCCTCCTTTAAACCCCAATCTTCAAGTTCCGAAAGCACAAGCAAAATTTGTTCACTTACCAGAGAAATATCCTCTTCTCCCAGAACTTATTAGAAGGAAAGCTCTGGGTAGGTGGAGCGAAAGCCCTGGGTAACTGTGGCGAAGGCCCTGGGAAGGTCGGGGTGGATTTGGGAGTCACCCCGGATGCAGCTGTGAGGATATGCAGAACGCTGCAAGTCCTCCACAGCACCTGGTAGGAGCACTGTGCACCTTGAGCAGAGGCCCCGAGTGGATCGGAACGGACCTGGGAGTCACTCCGGCGAAGGCTCCGAGGATATGCAGATGAGCTGCAAGTCCTCCACGGCACCTGAGAAGGCAACCGGTGGGAGAGCTGGGCACCTCTCAACCAAGAAAAGGCTTACCAGGGGTTAGGCCGAAGCCAGCATTCCTCCCCCTGAGGGTCACCTGATCCTGGCTAAGAAGTACCTGGTACTTTAGGGACCTCCCTGCCCAAAGATTTTCAGCCTGCAACTGCTTCTCTCTCTTGCTGCTCTCCACTGCTGCCCTCCTGGGACTCCTTCCCACCTGCCTAATCAATCCCTGGCTTCTGCCTTCACAACCAATCATTCTCCACTCATTAGGTTCTCTACACACCCATACCAGCTGAGTTGAGCCTTAGACTAATGAGGAGCTCCTGCACACAGGGTTTCCTATCTCTCTTTCCTCCTAGTGGCAGCCAATCTACACCTCCTATTAGCTTACACCCATGTCCTCCCTTCTTGCAGCTAGGAGTCCAGTCCGGGTTTTCCATCTCACCTCCTGGCTCCTTGCCTGCAATGCCTTCTGGGACTTGTAGTTCAGACTGAAGCTGCCTTAACCCAACTATACTGGGAGGTGACTTTATCACACTCTTCAGTTTGCCGAACTGCCCCATTATGTCCTCCAGGTTTACCGTGAATTCAGTAAGTTTCTACGACTCGTCCGCTTGAAATACCATTTCCAACACCGGTATCCCATCCAAATCTTCCTCGGTGAAGACCGAAGCAAAGAATTAATTTAATCTCTCCGCTACGTCTTTGTCTTCCTTGATCGCCCCTTTTACCCCTCAGTCATCCAGCGGCCCAACCGATTCTTTTGCTGGCTTCCTGCTTTTAATATACCAAAAAATTTTTTTTGTTTTTTTGCCTCTGATGCTATCTTTTTTTCGTAATCCCTCTTGGCCTTCTTTATCTGCGCCTTGCATTTGCTTTGACACTCCTTATGCTGCTTCTTGTTATTTTCAAATGATTCCTTCTTCCATTTTCTGAAGGTGTTTCTTTTAGCCCTTCACCTCACTTTTTAACCACGCTGGCTGTCTTTTGGACTTCCGTCTTTCTTTTCTAATTCGCGGAATATGTTTGGCCTGGGCCTCCAGGATGGTATTTTTTAATAGCATCCACGCCTGTTGTACAGTTTTTACCCTCTCAGTTGCCCAAGTTTTTTTTTAACCGTTCTCATTTTATCATAGTGTAAACCTCCTAGTCGTGAAGCGGGTAATTACAATAATTAAAGAAATAAATATATAGAAATGTCACAGTTTCAAATAGGGTTCCCAAATAAACTCCACACAGCCAAGGGATTTGACAAGAAAAAAAATATTAAATGTTTGATTAAATTATAAAATAAATAGAAACACTTGTTGGTTATGTTCCTAAATGTTGGTACCAATTATTAAAGTTTGCTAGTATTAAATAAAAATAGTGCAAGGTGTCAAATACTTTGTGATAGGTCACAAAGGCAATAAGATGTTCATAACTACAATTACAGTTACCAAGACCCCGACCCCACTGCTACAATAACATAAAACATCCGAAACATGTACACAGCCCAAATTATTGTACTCAGATCTGGTATATATATATATATTTTTTTTCAATTCGTGTGCACACAATAATGTTACCGGTGTATCAAATCATCGCTAGCATCGCTGCTCTCTTGCGTTGGGTACCTTGGTCTTCTCCACATCCACGTCTCCTCAGTTGGCAAGGTCAGCTCACCGGCTCAGGAACTCCAGGATACCTACTGCTCTGACTCAAAGAACTAAAAAAAGGAAAATCCTGACTCCCTGTGCTCGTTGTGTGTGCTAACCTCAATCAGTATTTCTTTGGCAAGGGACCTTCTGGGCTAACTAAATTCAAATAAAAGACAAGCAGGGGAAATTCCTATCTAGCCCTCCCAAAACGTGACCCCTTTTCTTTTATTCTGTTATAGGAAAGTAATCTCATCTCTGCTATCATTTTCGTCGCCCTTCGCTGCACCTTTTCCAATTCCACTATATCTTTCTTGAGATGCGGCGACCAGAATTGAACACAATACTCAAGGTGCAGTCGCACCATGGAGCGATATAACAGCATTATAACATCCTCACTCCTGTTTTCCATACCTTTCCTAATAATGCTCAACATTCTATTCGCTTTCCTAGCTGCAGCAGCATACTGAGTAGAAGGTTTCAGCGTATTATCGACGACGACACCCAGATTCCTTTCTTGGTCCGTAACTCCTACCCTTGGAACGTTGCATGACGTAGCTATAATTCGGGTTCTTTTTTCCCACATGCATCACCCTTACCCACAACCAAACCACATTGGTGAGGGCGAGGAAGGAGCTACAAACAGCTGGGTCATCTTTTCACATTGAATGTATCAGCAATGGTATATAGTACTGAGGAGAAAAGGGAAAACAACAGTAAAAGCATTAGATGGATGTTTACTTCATCACAATTACAATATAATACATCAGGTACAGAAGGGCACAGGCTAGGGGAATTATATAGGCACTGGGCTGTAGCCACCTGCAGGTTATTTAGAATAGGAACTGTAACCAGAATCCCTCTCTTTCACCATGACTTAAGGGCTCAAGGCCGTGGTAGGCAAGCACCTGTGGCCACCTTGAAAATGATTTGCAGGACAGAATTTAAAAATGTTGTTGTTCCATAATTATGGAGGATTGTAGGACTGTGTTGAATAATGTGGAAAAGACATTCAGTGCATATATGCTTCCCTTCCCTCCCCACCCCCAGCAATCAGTGGTGTAGCCAAGGGTGGGCCTGGATGGGCCCAGGCCCACCCACTTTGGGCTCAGGCCCACCCAGTAGAAGAACACCTATGATGTGGCTGGCAGGGATCCCTAAGCCTCACCAGCCAAAAACTCCCAACAACTGTCCCTCCTGCATACCTTGTAAATAGCAGATCTTCGCCTGCAGCGAGCAGCGACTGATACACACTATTCGCCCCAGCCCCACAGCCTTCCCTCTGATGTATCCCCACCTATGCGGAAACAGGAAGTTGCATCAGAGGGAAGGCTGTAGGGCCAACATGAGCAGTGTGTATTAGTTGCTGCATGCGAGGGAGAGACCAAATGGCATGCAGGCGAGAGAGGGAGAGACCAAATCACTTGTGGGACAGGGCAAAGTTATTCTGCCCACCCATCCTGGGCCCAGGCCCACCCAAAATTGGGTGTCTGGCTACGCCCCTGCCAGCAATCTTGAGAATGGGTGGGCACTTCATAAAAGGGAACTGGAGTTCACCACATAAAGAAGGAATAAGCCTAGCGGGGAGACACATGAGGTGCAAAGCGGAAGAAAAACTACCAGCTGTGGATACCCATGAACCTGGTGAAAATAGAGATAAGATTTGAATGCAGAGAACATACAGAGAATGGGGAGCCCTTGGCCATGAAGGATGCACATGCACACATCCATTCTCAGGGCCTCTTCCCCTCCCCCACCCCCACCCCACAGGCAACCACAACTGAGTGTGTCCAATAGAGAATAAGACAAGACATCTGTACAATTAATTGGGTAGAAACAATCATGGCTCTCAGAGTCCAGTGTATTAGAGTCCACTGCTGTCCCTTGCAATCTTGTTGACCAGCTGCAGTGCAAGATGCAAGAAGTGTTTGTTTAGCACCTACATAGCAGAAGGCGAAGAGGTAGCTGAGAGGTATGAGCTTACCTTGAACTTGTGGTGCCAGAAATTGCCAAAAGGAACACCAATCTGTTTGTTCCAAGGGGCCAGAGGCTGGCTGCTTCAACTATGGAGAGAGAATGGGGGTCAGTGAGGGACCGCATCAAACACAGCAAGCAGCTCCTGGAGGGTAGAGGTTGGAGAGTTGGTCAGATGCAGAAAATGCAGAGTATATGCTAAGCTGCCAGCTAACACCCAGTCAGAAACTTTTTGAAAGGAAAGGTTACACAGCCCACACACCTGTTATCTTTTAAGAATTGGCCAAAAGGTGTCTCCCCCCCCCCAAAAAAAAAAAAAAAATTAAAAAACAAACAAACAGGTGTACAAGGGGGTCACGTGATGCCTGCTTCCTAGGAAGACGCAGACCTATGCAGCTCCCCCTGACACCAGCCAAAATCTGCTGAAATATCGTAGATCCTGAATCTTTTGAAGCCAAGAAAGCAGTGCGGGGGCGAGAAGAACATCACCAGCTACTGCGGGGCCGAATTTGGAAAGACGGAACGTCTGAGTTATGCCCACAAGGGCGCAACGAAAATCCAAAACACCGCGAATCCAGGCCCCGAACAAAATGGCGGCGCCACAGCGTGATCAAAACTTAGATCCAGGTGTGCCCCCGAACCCGACGCTCATGCAGACAACGGAGTGGGTCCAGGAAATCACCCGATCGGTATCGGCGGCATTAGCTGACCGCCTGAATAAATTACAATCAGCTGTGGAGGAAATACACGAGAAGTTCGATGCGCACTCCCACAGGCTGCAGGAGATGGAACAGCGGATCTCGACGGGCGAGGAGGAGGCGAGGGCCACGGCGACTTTGGTAGCCGCACTGCAGAAGGAGACGGGAGAACTGCGAGAACGAGTTGAAGACCATGAAAACCGGAACCGCAGGAACAATCTGCGGGTGATTGGGCTGCCGGAGACGGTGGCAGGTAATGACTTGTACCGGTTCTTTGATTCCTGGCTACCCCAGGCGCTGGGCCTGGAAGAATCCCAGAGTACTTTTTGCTGTGATAGAGCCCATCGAGTGGGAGCGAAGGGAGATGCTAATGCTAAGCCACGTACAGCTATAGCCCATTATACTAACTGGCTCTCCAAGGAAAAGCTGATGAAAGCATTTCGGGCGCGTGGGAGTGTGGATTATGAAAACCATCGCATACTTTTGTTCAATGATTACTCCGCCAGGATCGCAGCGCAGAGGAGGGCAATGGCACCTACATGCTCCGAGCTCCATAAGAAGGGAGTGCGCTTTGCGCTTATGTATCCCGCGAAATTGCGAATATGGCATGAAGGGAAGACATTACTCATGCAGGAGACCGGGGAGGCCCAAGCGTTTCTGCGCAAGTTAAATGCCAACGCACAAGAGGGCTGAAACAGCTGGAACTGCGGGAGCTGGAAAATAATCTGCTTGCAGTGGCGGTAGACTGGTGATACCTATGCATATTCATAGTTCAAGATGATCTCTGCATGAGTAAATGGTGAGCCTACTGCCTTTGAGGTTTGGACTGAGAACATTGCTAAAAGCCTGTTGGGAGGAAGGGCAGCAGGAGTTGAATTGGCTGTTATCCAGTTGAGAAGGTTTATTAATGTTTTGTTAATAATTTTAGTGCTTCATTAAGTGGAAGGGAAGGGATCTGATCATTTAGAGCTCAATGAGCTGGGAAGGGGGAGGGGCTAAGGGCGGATCTGGGAAGGTGAAGGATGGGGAGAGAGAAGGGGACTATAGAAGGGAAGGAGGAGGGAGGAGAGATGATAGTGGGGGAGAAGGGGAGGGGGAATAAGGGGGGGAGGGAAGGGAAGGGGAGTGCGTGTGTGTGTGTTTGGGGTATGGAAGGGTGTGTGAGGGGGGTGGAGGGGGGAGTAAAAGGAACACGAAAACAAATTGAAACTCAGATGGGGATTCAGAGGGGAGAAGGAGAGAGAAGAATGCGGAATAGATTTGGAAGGCCTTTTGAGAGGCAACAAGAGGGATTTCGCTGGTCCAGCTGGGAGACCAGTGAAAGGGATGCTGGCAAAACCATATGGAGTACTCTTCTTGGGGGCGAGGATGGCTAATTTAAAAGTAGTTACTCTTAACGTTGACGGACTTCACTCCCCGGTTAAGAGAACCAAAGTGCTTTCCTGGTTGAAAAAAGAGAAGGCTGATATAGCTTTCATTCAGGAAACACACTTAACGGTAATAGAACACCAAAAACTGAAGAGGGATTGGGTGGGGGAGGTAGAATATGCTTCTTATAACTCTAGGCAAAGAGGGGTGGCTATTCTAATCCATAAACAACTGCCTTTTACCATGCATAAGGTGATCTCAGACACGGAAGGAAGATATGTACTTGCATTGGGAGACCTATGGGGTCAGAGTATCCTATTGTGTAACGTTTATGGGCCTAACATCTACTCCCACAAGTTTTTCTCAGAACTAGTAGCTAAAGTGGTACCACTCCCGGATTGTCATATAGTGATGGGGGGAGATTTTAACTGTTTGGCCGACCAGACAATGGATTGTAAACCAAGGAAGCTAAGGGGAGAGAATTGGGGGAGTAAAGGGATTAACTTCTTGCTATCCCAGCTGGGGTTGGTGGATATCTGGAGGCTTTTACACCCCCATGATAGGGAATTCACCTTCTACTCTCACCCCCATAACACCTACTCTCGAATTGATTATCTGCTTACTACACCATCCCTGCTTTCCAAGTCCTCTCACGTTCATATAGTGGACTGCACCCTTGGCGATCATTCAGCTGTCACCATGACGATATCCTTTGCAGGAGGCCAGGGAGAGAGAGTGTGGAAACTTCATCCCTATTTGTATCATGACAAGGAGTTCCGAGAATATCTACGGAACAAGTGGATAGACTACCAAACGTATAATCATACAGGGGACGTAGATGCAGGTACATACTGGGAGGCATCGAAGGCAGTAATGAGGGGTCACATAATAGCTTACACGGCGGGGAAAAAGAAGGAGAGAGAAGCAGACCTTCTGAGATTGTCCAATGAGTACCACATTTTGAGGAGAACACATCTGACCACTCTGTCAACGCAGGATAGTGCACGCATATTAGAGATTAGACATCAAATAGATGAACTCTTGAATCAGAGAGCGCAGCGAGACATATACTTCCAGCGATTCAGGTTATTCAAGTGGGGAAACAAAGCTGGGAAACTATTGGCAGCATTAGTTAGGCCATACCGCAAGCGGCAACTTATTACCACTATTAGGGACACGGCAGGTAGGGAGTACACCACAGAAAAAAACATCACACAGCAATTTGTTAATTTTTATAGTTCCCTATATGGGGTAAGAGAGTTTGATCAGGTGGCATGTGAGGCTTTTTTTCAAGATGTTCACCTCCCTACCCTGGCAGCTGACCAGTTAAGCAATCTTAATAGTCCAATAGTGGAACAGGAGGTTAAACAAGCCGTCAAATTTTTAAAGCTGACTAAGGCACCAGGACCAGATGGCTATGGCCCGGAGTATTATAAAATTTTGGCAGACCTGGTGGCGGCCCCCTTGGGAGATTGGTTTAACGGGATGGGGAACGGATTAACTATACAGCACAATATGGCCCATATAGTGTTAATTCCAAAACCCGGTAAGGACTCAACCCAGGTGGGTTCTTATTGCCCCATTTCATTGTTAAATCAGGATATTAAAATCTTGGCCGCTATCATGGCTCGACGGATGAATGAGGTGGTTTCCTATTTGGTCCATGAAGACCAAGTGGGATTTGTCCCGGGGAGGCATGCCTCCATGAACATTATGAGAGCTCTTTTGGCCATACAGGAATGCAGGGGCAGAGGGGGGCTGGAAGTCATTGCGGGCCTCGATATGGAGAAGGTGTTTGACAGCATTTCGTGGCAATATCTATTTTGGACCTTGAATTGCTATGGCATAACAGGGACTTATATCTCATGGATTAAAACGCTTTATACTCTCCCAGTGGCCAGACTGTTAATTAACGGTAAACTCACAGAGAGCTTTCCCTTACAAAGGGGAACCCGTCAAGGATGCCCCCTGTCACCGCTCCTTTTTTTGTTGGCCATAGAACCGTTAGCTATAAAAATTAGAGGGCATAGGGCCATAAGAGGGATAAGGGTGGGTACACAGGACTTTCGGGTGAATCTGTTTGCAGATGATATTCTAGTCTACTTGGCCAATGGGCCTAGAGATCTTCCCCGGGTGTTAGAAATAATAGGGGATTATGGGGAATTATCAGGACTGCGGGTCAACTGTCTAAAATCAGAAGTACTTCCATTGTCAGGAAAGTTTGCGGACCCAGGCCTGTCGGGGATACCAATACCGCTCGCCCGAGGAGCTATGAGATATTTGGGAATCTTTCTTAGTGTAAACACCTTGATATTCTATAAGAAAAATATAGTAGATACACTGGACAACATCAGAAAGCTATGTGATAGATGGAAACAATTGCCGCTTTCCCTGATGGGCAGAATAGCCTTAGTTAAAATGGTCTTGCTACCAAAGATCCTATACCCACTACAAGCGGCCCCCTTGTGGGTGTTGAGGAAGGACGAGCGCCTATATCGGTCTATTATACGCGCCTTTATCTGGCGGGGGAAGGGAGCAAGGATCGGACATCAAAAGCTTTCTTTGAGTAGGGCTAAGGGAGGTCTGGCATTGCCCAAACTACGTTTGTACAACGTGGCGGCACTTATGCGACTCATTTTTGAGGGACTGACGGGCAGCTACCGGTTTTTGCCGGGTGGTGGATTAGAGGACTGGAGTGCCCCGTGGTCCTTCACAAATTTACTGCACATGAGGCCTAGTAACATATATGACACTGCAGGGAGACTGGCCTTTCTGCAGCCTCTGCGCAGAGCATGGGCCTGGTGGAGAGGACAGCAGAATAGAGAGTCGGGAGCTTCCCCCTTTTTGGGCATGGTGGGCAATGCAGATTTTCCGGCAGGCCTGGGATATTCTATCTTTGCTAAATGGAGAGAGAAGGGATGCGTGATGTTGGTCCACCTTATGGAGCAGGGGCAGGAGCACATAGACACTTTTGAACAGCTGAAGGAAAGGTGGGACATCCCTAATAATCATTTACTGCAATATTTACAAGTGCGGCATTATTACTCTTCTTTACAACAGGCATACAGGGACAAATGGTTATGGGGACCCATGGACAAGATCTTACTGCGTACACCGTACAAGATGAACAGCTTAACTACATGGTACAAAGTCCTACAAATGCACAGACCCTTGGGGGGGATGGAAAGATTAATGGATCAGTGGAATAGAGAGCTGAAAAGGAATTATACTATTAAGGAGTTTGATAAGCTATTTTCTAATATATATGATATGGTTAAGGCAGCGGACCTCCAAGAAACCCAATACAAAATATTGCATAGAGCATACATTACAAAGGCCAAGGGGGCAGCTATAGGACTGTGGGAAGAGGGACAATGCACCAAATGCCAGAAGGGGCAGGGGACTTTTCTTCACTCTTTCTTGGAGTGCCCCTCCCTTTCTTTGTGGAATCGAGCATTTCAGCTGATCACTGAAGTCATAAATAGACAGATAGAGTGGGATTATGCCACCTTATTATTGGGAGACCAAGACCTTTTGATTGCCCAAGGACTTACTAAGCCGTGCAGAAGATTCATATACACCGCTATATTATTGATCAAAAAGACCATCCTACAATACTGGATCCAACCAGAGAGCCCTTCGGGGGAAGTGTGGTACAACAAAATGAGAATGGTTGGTGAGAATGAGTGCCGAATTTATTCTGATTCTGCAAAACTTGTTAACAGACAATATCATGCTTTGTGGACAACATGCTTAAAGGTGTTACCTTTACAGGGTAATGAGGGAAGGGGGGAAGAGTAAGTGGAGTGTGTATGGGATGCGGATGATGAGTTATGGAACGGGTTAGAGTGGTGTGTGAGATGCATGAGTGCAAGGGGGGGTATGAAAAATGGAAAATGCAGTGCGCAGCATAAGCCATGTTGGTGATTTATGGATCAATCCTTTTGATAGATAACATTTCTTTGTGACGTTGTATAATTATACTTGGAAGTTGTGGCAATTGTACAAACACTGTTGCACTGTGTTAATAAAAATAATAATAAAAAAAAAACAAAAACAGGTGTACAAAAGCATACAGTGGCAAAAACAAGGTTTACTATAACTGAAGGTAAAATGCTTAGAAATACCACCCCATAATCTAAAGTGCAAGCACAGAAAAAGCCATTTTAAAGAGGCGCCAATAAAGGGAATGCAAACTTCCAAACCGGAAGAGCAGCTGGGGATGTTTATCATTTTCACCCATAATCGAAATTAGGGCGTCCAAAACACAGAGCAGCTGGGGACGTCCAAACTTCCCACCTATAATGGAAATGAAGATGACCAAATCGGAGGAAGCAGCCGGGGATGTTTACAGATTTTGCCCATGATCGAAATTAGGACGACCATCTTGGGGACGCCCCTGCCGCTCTTACATGGGCGTCCTTGGGATTTCCTTTTCAGTATTTTCGAAGTTTTGCATCCCGTTGTCAGAATGGTACCAAAACAGGCATTCACCCGCAAAGATAATTTCTCTGTGTCCTCTGCACTCCTTCCACGGTTCTATGTGTACCCACCTGCCTGTGTGGCTCTCTTGCACATCACTCTCTAAAATGCACTGTACTCCTCTTCTCCAGCTCTGTACCATCTACAATCAGATCTGTGTGATTACCTGCTAATGCCATTCTTCACCATCTGTTTCCTGGGTCTTCACATGTGGGCCTATGTATATGAATGCTGCAAAACAAAACTGGGTTATTTTGACCAATACACTTCTGCCCCTTTCGCTATGCAGGTGATGACACCAGTCAGACACAGAAGCTGGTCTTAGTGGGCACCAGCCCCAAAATACTGAAGGGCAGATAGAGCAGCAAACCAGGGACATAGACAAAAGTAACAGGGCACTGAACAACTCTCAACTTTTCTCCCAACACTTTCACAGGGACACCCATGTGCTTTTTGTGTCGCTTTTTGGACACCCTTCTCTTTCGAAAAGGAGCCTCATAGTATATAGAGGTACTTGTTTGCACCTGGGGCAATGGAGGGTTAAGTGATTTGCCCAGAGTCACAAGGAGCTGCAGTGGGAATTGGTGCAAGCTATTCGAGCACAAATCACAGAACTCTAGTCCTTTGTTTGGGGTTTCTGTCCACTCCTCAGAGTGTTCTGGAAAAATGAATGAAAACAAGAGGGTTCTGAATGATAAATAGGGGAGGCACTTACTATAAGATTCTCACTGCCTGACATACAAAACAATCTGCTTCAAAATATCACTCATTTCTTGCCATGGCCTTCTTCCAAATCATCTTTATTCTAAGAGATCCACAAAATTAAAAGCCCACACAGCAGAAGACAAAAGTACAAACAGCACAAGCAAGCAATGAATCTTCTTTTTCAAGTCCACTTTTTAAATAAGAAGGTAGTTCTCTGTCAGTAGTTGTGGGGCAGAAACCTCTTAGGTCTCCTTCTCTTTACAGCAACCAGTGTTGGGAATTCCAAAGTTATCAAACACTACTACTACTACTACTACTATTTAGCATTTCTATAGCGCTACAAGGCGTACGCAGCGCTGCACAAACATAGAAGAAAGACAGTCCCTGCTCAAAGAGCTTACAATCTAATAGACAAAAAAAAAATAAAGTAAGCAAATTCAATCAATTAATGTGTACAGGAAGGAGGAGAGGGGGTAGGTGGAGGCAAGTGGTTATGAGTCAAAACCAATGTTAAAGAGGTGGGCTTTCAGTCTAGATTTAAAGGTGGCTAAGGATGGGGCAAGACGTAGGGGGCTCAGGAAGTTTATTCCAGGCGTAGGGTGCAGCGAGACAGAAGGCGTGAAGTCTGGAGTTGGCAGTAGTGGAGAAGGGAACAGATAAGAAGGATTTATCCATGGAGCGGAGTGCACAGGAAGGGGTGTAGGGAAGGACAAGTGTGGAGAGATACTGGGGAGCAGCAGATACAGGTCACAAGAACCAGGGGCGTAGCCAGACAGCAGATGTTGGGAGGGCCTAGGCAAGACGTGGGTGGGCACCGCGTGTTCTCCCTCCCCCCCCCCCCCCCCCCCCACACACACACAAAAAAATATCTCAGCTGCAAAACAAAACTGGGTTATTTTGACCAACACACTTCCGCCCCTTTGCTATGCAGGTTGTCACGTCTGTGGCCGTGACCACCTCAGACTTACCTATCTGGTGGCTTTTGTTTGCTTCTGTGTTAGTTCTGTCTCTGCCTTGTGTGCTGATTGCTTCACTAGATGGCACCTGTGGGGGCTATGCCTCTCTGGGGAGCCAGCATCTAAGATGGCTCCCGCCTGTTCTGTTCCAGCTTCCAAGATGGCTCTTGCCTGTCCTTCCTATGTGTTCCAAGCCTCTCTTTGGTGTCAGTGTGTTCCCTGCTCCGGTGCTGCATCATCAGTGAGAGCCTTCATAAGGAAGTGCTGTGCTGGCATTCGGGGCCTTTGCATTGTGTTATGCCAAAAGGTCGTCAGGTTAGTGAGTGTTCTGTTGTGCTGCTACAAAGCCTGCCTTTCTGTGTGAGCTCTGGCCCTTCTGTTACTTGTGCCTGTGGACTGCTAGTCCTTCTGTGTGGGCTTTTGCCCCTCTGTCTATTGTTCCTGTGGACTGCTAGTCCTTCCATTGCCTTGCTCTGAGTTTGGAGTCTGAAGCTTCAGCCATTTTCTCTCTGTCTGTGTTTGGAGTCTGACTGAAGCTTCAACCCTGACCCTGTTATCCCTGGTTTATTCTCTCTGTCTGCAGCCTGCCCCAAGACCCTGTTAGTTCCTGGTTTATTCTCTCTGTTTGCAGCCTGCCCTAATACTCTGCTAGTTCCTGGTTTAATCTATCTGACTGCAGCCTGCCCCAAGACCCTGTTAGTTCCTGGTTTATTCTGTCTGTTTGCAGCCTGCCCTAAGACTCTGCTAGTTCCTGGTTACTTCTTCTGTCTGCTCTGCTAAGCCTGCTTGTATGTCCTGAGTCCTGCTTCTGCCTAGCTAGTGTGTATATCCTGAATGTATATCCTGAACCCCGTTTCTACCAAGCTTGTATATATACCCAAATCCCTGTTTCCGTCTAGCCTTTGTGTACGCCCTGTTTGCTTAGTCTGTCTTGTGTTTCTTGCTAGTGGCTGCGTAGCAGCTTTCAGTCCTCGTCTAGTTCTGTGCCAAGCCTCCTTCGTGTATCCTAGACCCAGGGTGGGTCCTCTGGGTCTTCAGTTCCTGCCCTGTCCTGCAAGCCCTGCCGGCTGCCAGAACTCCGGAGCTCAACTCCTGAGGAACGGTGGTCAAGCGCAGGTGAAGCGGTTCCTGTTCTGCCTGTCCTAGTTTGCCTGCCTCAGTTGCAACTCCAGTCCAGAGTTCCAGTCCTGCTCTTTCGTCTATCCAGTTCCAGGGTGGTCTTGCCTGCCTCTGCCGCTCCTCGGCAGTGGTCCAAGGGCTCACGAATTCCAATTCTGCCTCAAGGACCTGACACAGGTAATGACACCAATAAGACACAGAAGCTGGTCTTAGTGGGCACCAGCCCCAAAATACTGAAGGGCAGATAGAGCAGCAAACCAGGGACACAGACAAAGGTAACAGGGCACTGAACAACTCTCAACTTTCTCTCCCAACAACGATCTCGCCACTCTCCAACTCCAGAAAATCGCTAATGGGTCTAAAGACGGCTTCCCCCTTAGCCTGGTCGCTTTTATTTCAGGTCTAACTAAGGACGCCCATGTTCCCGCCCATGCAAACCCATTTCGCTAGCCGTTATACGTTGGAGGCGCCCATCTCCTAACGCCGCCCAGAACATTATTATTATTATTAACATTTGTATAGCGCTACCAGACGCACACAGTGCTGAACACCTGACACAGAGAGACAGTCCCTGCTCAATAGAGCTTACAATCTAAAAATACAGACAGACAAGACAATTAAGGGCGACGGAAGTACTGAGTGAGAAGGAACAAGGGGAGGACAATTGAGAAGTGGCTAGGAGTCAAAAGCAGTGGTGAAAAGGTGGGTTTTCAGCATAGATTTGAAAACAGGAAGAGATGGAGCTAGACGTATAGGCTTAGGAAGTCTATTCCAGGCATAAGGTGCCGCGAGGGAAAAGGAACAAAGCCTGGAGTTAGCAGTGGAGGAGAAGAGAGACGACAAGAGAGATTTGTCCAGTGAGCGGAGTTCACGGGGAGGAGTGTAGGGAGAGATGAGAGTGGAGAGGTAATTTGGGGCTGCAGAATGGATGCATTTAAAGGTCAGTAAGAGAAGTTTGAACTGTATGCGGAAGCGGACAGGGAGCCAGTGAAGTGACTTAAGAAGTGGACTAGTGTGAGTATAATGATTTTGGTGGAAAATAAGTCGTGCTGCAGAATTTTGGACAGACTGGAGAGGAGAGAGATGGCTGAGTGGAAGACCAGTGAGAAGCAAGTTGCAGTAATCCAAGCGAGAGGTGACAAGGGTTTGGATAAGGGTTCTGGTAGCATATTCAGAAAGGAAGGGGACGACCATAGATGGGTGTCCTCGCGCTGAGGACGTCTTTACAGTCCTGTTTTGATTATCGGATTTGGACGACCTTCTTTCACAGGGATGCCGTTGTGCTTTTTGTGTCGCTATTTGGACGCCCTTCTCTTTCGAAAATGAGCCTGATAGTATATACAGGTACTTCTTTGCAAATGGGGCAATGGAGGGTTAAGTAATTTGCCCAGATTCACAAGGAGCTGCAGTGGGAATTGGTGCAAAGTATTCGAGCACAAATCACAGAACTCTAGTCCTTTGTGTGGGGTTTCTGTCCACTCCTCAGAGTGTTCTGGAGAAATTAATGAAAACAAGAGGGTTTTCTTCAACCTGGTATAGATATGCTATAACAGGTCTCTGTAAGCCACATTGAGCCTGCAAATAGGTGGGAAAATGTGGGATACAAGCGCAGTAAAATAAATAAATAGGGGAGGCACTTACTAGAAGACTCTCAATGCCTGACATACAAAACAATCTGCTCCAAAATATCAGTCATTTCTTGCCATGGCCTTCTTCCAAATCATCTTTATTCTAAGAGATCCACAAAATTAAAAGGCCACACAGCAGAAGACAAAAGTACAAATACCACTTTTTCAAGTCCACTTTTTAAATAAGAAGGTAATTCTCTGTCAGTAGTTGTGGGACAGAAACCTCTTAGGTCTCCTTCTCGATACAGCAAGTGTTGGGAATTCCAATGTTATCAAACAGATACAGGTCACAAAAACTACAAGGCTATAAATGTACGAGGACTAAATCAGTTAGTTCCCTGATCTATTCATCCTGTGTAGATATGCTGTATTTATCGGCTATCTCTACAGTTCTACCTTAAAGAGGTGGGACACTCCACCATGACCTTAACAAAGGGGGAGGAGTAAAGAGCTTTGCGCATGTCCTGCTGCTTTCTCTACTTTTATTTTAGTGTCTGCAGAGCTGCAAAGAACAGAAAAGATTCAGAATAGAAGCAGAAACAGCTCGAAATCCCTGCGGGCAGCGAGACCTAGTCCCATTTGTACAGAGGCGGAGAAGAGGGATTTTATCTGAGATCCAAAGGAATCAGCCCAGGAAGTTGGAAAAGAGGAGACAAGATTACATGAAAAAGTCGAAGCCAATTTGGTTTGTCTCTGTTTCTCCTTCCATGCGCAGCTGTCATCCTAGTACATTCAGAACAAAGCAAACAAATCGAAGAGCTGCTGCATCCACGTTGTTGTTGTTTTATTAAATGGACTTGGGGAAAATCTACTATTTCTGGGATAAGCAGTATAAAATGTTTTGTACATTTTTGGGATCTTGCCGGGTATTTGTGACCTGGATTGGCCACTGTTGGAAACAGGATGCTGAGCTCGATGGACCTTTGGTCTTTCCCAGTATGGCAATACTTATGTCCTTTTAATTATTGGTAGCATTTTTATTGAATCTCACGTATATTTTCAAATATGCCAGCTTGTGCAGCATATATTAAATAATTAGGGCAGGGGCAGAGCTATCTTCCTGCATCAGTCTAAATGTACCAACACTGTCCAGTTCAGCACACTATTAAGCTAATGTACTGGATTTCCTGTGTGTACTTACTCCAGAGCTGATATCAAATCTGATCATATTATGATCACTGTTATGCGGCCCCAGCACTATTACCTCCTGCACCAGATCATACGCTCCACTAAGGATCGATCCATCCTATCACTACTATATAATTTGTACCCTGGTATGACACTGTCCCACTGGCTATCCTCCTTCCACCAGGTCTCAGAGATTCCTAATATACAAATTTTTCATTTAGTGCAATATATTCTAACTCTCCCATTTTATTTCTTAGGCTTTTATTTGCATATAGACATTTCAAACTATGTTTGTTGTTCCTATTTACATCTTGCTAAGCAGTTGATAGTGATATCTTGCAATCTTGAAAATCTGTCTGCTGTTTATTTAAAGACACCTATACTATGGTGTCTATTGCAACCTTGCTAACGGGATACCCTGTCTTCCCTGTTTTGGTGATATATTTGAAAGATGCCTTGTTCTGAACCATGCGCTCTTGAATGACTGACTGTCAGTCTTTCCCCAGTTTCTAGCTTAAAAGCTGCTCTATCTCCTTTTTAAATGCCGATGTCAGCAGCCTGATCCCATCCTGGTTAAGGTGGAGCCCATCATTCTGGAATAGGTTCCCTCCTCCTCCAAATGTTACCCAGTTCCTTACAAATCTAAACCCCTCCTTCCTGCACCATCACTTCTTCCATGTATTGAGACTCCGGAGCGCTACCTGGTTATCCTCCTCCCACCAGGTCTCACAGATTTATTTATTTGTTGCATTTGTATCCCACATTTTCCCACCTATTTGCAGTCTCAATGTGGCTTACAATAATACATCTTAACAATCGTCAATCAAGAGTAGATGAAACAATTGGTTACATAAAGAACAAGTGTAACACAATGGGTATAATCAATTCGATAAATCAAAAAGCAGACAGATTCTCTAGTAAGTAATGATGTGTTGGAGTTCATGTTATTGATTATTATTTATTTGTTTTATTTATTTATAGCATTTATACCCCGCTCTTTCCCACTCGATAGCAGGTTCAATGCGGCTTACAATGTATGAGTACAGAGTATCACAGAGATACAGTGTATGGATGCAAAGCATCGTTGAGGTAATACAATGTATGATTAAGTATCACAGAGATAACACAATTGTAAAGGGAAGGGACAAGAGGAAGAGATGAGGGGGAAGGATTGAGGCATGGGTAATGTTAGTGGTGGGGATAAGTTTCTTAAGCTAGGCTGGGTCGTTTGGATAGGCTTGTTTGAAGAGGTATGTTTTCAGCAGCTTTCGGAAGGGTAGATGTTCGTTTGTTGTACGGATGAATCTTGGTATGGCGTTCCAGAGTTGGCTGCCTATAACGGAGAAGTTGGATGCGTAGTAGGTTTTGTATTTGAGACCTTTGCAATTGGGAAGGTGAAGATTGAGATATGTTTGAGAAGATTTGGACCTGTTCCTGGCTGGGAGGACGATTAGATTGGTCATGTAACTTGTAGATTCTCCGTGGAGGATCTTGTGGATCAGTGTGTGGACGTTGAAGTTTATTTGTTCCTTGATAGGGAGCCAGTGGAGTTTTACACAGAGTGGTGTTGCACTTTCGAACCATGATTTACCAAAAATGAGTCTGGCTGCCGTGTTTTGGGCGGTTTGGAGTTTTTTTTAGGACTTGGGCTTTGCAGCCAATGAAGATGCTGTTGCAGTAGTCAGCGTGGGTGAGTTCTGTGGATTGTACCAGATTGCAGAAAGTTTTTTTGGGGGGAGGAATGGTTTTACTTTTTTCAGAACCCACATCATGTTGAACATTTTCTTCGTCACGGCTTTACTACTACTACTTAACATTTCTAAAGCGCTACTAGAGTTACGCAGCGCTGTACAATTTAACATAGAGGGATGGTCCCTGCTCAAAGAGCTTACAATCTAAGAGACAAATGAACGGTCAGTCCGATAGGGGCGGTCAAAATGGGGCAGTCTGGATTTACTGAACGGTAAGAGTTAGGTGCCGAATGCAGCATTGAAGAGGTGGGTTTTAAGCAAAGACTTGAAGATGGGCAGGGAGGGGGCTTGGCGTAAGGGCTCAGGAAGGTTGTTCCAAGCATAGGGTGAGTTTCTAGAGTTAGATGGCTGTCTAACGTTACTCCAAGGATTTTTAAGTTGTCTGATATTGGGATTGTAACGTCGGGGGTGATCAGGGTGGTTGGGAGTAGAGTGGAGTGTCTTGATGAGAGGATTAAGCATTGAGTTTTTTCTTTATTCAGTTTCATTTTGAAGGCATTGGCCCAGGAGGCTAAGATGTTCATAAGTACATAAGTAGTGCCATACTGGGAAAGACCAAAGGTCCATCTAGCCCAGCATCCTGTCACCGACAGTGGCCAATCCAGGTCAAGGGCACCTGGCACGCTCCCCCAACGTAAAAACATTCCAGACAAGTTATACCTAAAAATGCGGAATTTTTCCAAGTCTATTTAATAGCGGTCTATGGACTTGGCCTTTAGGAATCTATCTAACCCCTTTTTAAACTCCGTCAAGCTAACCGCCCGTACCACGTTCTCCGGCAACGAATTCCAGAGTCTAATTACACGTTGGGTGAAGAAAAATTTTCTCCGATTCGTTTTAAATTTACCACACTGTAGCTTCAACTCATGCCCTCTAGTCCTAGTATTTTTGGATAGCGTGAACAGTCGCTTCACATCCACCCGATCCATTCCACTCATTATTTTATACACTTCTATCATATCTCCCCTCAGCCGTCTCTTCTCCAAGCTAAAAAGCCCTAGCATTCTCAGCCTCTCTTCATAGGAAAGTGTTCAAATTGTGAGTTCAATTGGATAAAATAATAATAAGCATACAAAAGATACAGTAAAAATTTTTCTTTTTATTCAACTGTCACTATTATGACAGTGCTATGTAATCAATCATGTTACATAGGAAGCAAGTATGCATCAAGCACAGAGATGAAGTTGCTTGCAAACACTGTTTTCTATCTTTCTTATATACACAACATGTCTCTAACTTAAGCTATTCTCAGCTATTTATCTTTCCCTTGCCCTTTGCTCTATCTACAAATCAGCAGACCCCAGACATTATCTGTTCTTAAGGGAAGGTCTTTTTCTTTCTGTTTTTGCACTGTTCAGCATTCCACTGATCAATCATGTGCACATTCCTTTGCAAGGTCTCAGCTTTTTACAAGCCTCCTGTAATTTTCCATTCTTTTTCTATACAAACCTCCCTTGAACACTGTTGACAGTGTTCACAACATTATACACCAATAGTTTCACTAGCATGTTTGGGCTTGCTTAAGATATAGAATGTCACATTATTCTTTTTCACAAGGCCGTCGTCACTAGGAAACAGTTTCTTTCAGGTGTTTTTTCTCCATTTGAAATGCTCTTGCATACAGCACTTTTAAATTGTGTGTGTCATTTTTCGCAATCAATTCCTGATTGACTTGGGTTATATTCACATTTTGCTCTTGTGAGATCATAGTTGTGGTTGTTACTTTACTCAGTATATTTCTACACATTTTCATACAGCAAGGAATTAGACAAGCTAGTAACAATAACACTATTATAAATACAATTGCAAATGTTACAAGACTTTTTAACCATGGACCCAGTCCTCCAAACCATCCTTTTACTGATTCCCACCATGAGGTATCCAATATACCTTCATAATCTTGACTTGATAATTTTGCTAAGTCAACAATACGTTTCATTGCATTTCTTACAATTATTGATTGATTTCTAATTACTGAACAACACGATGTGTCATTCACTATGCCGCATACTCCTCCAGATTGGGCCAACATGAAATCAACTGCCATGCGTGTGTGCATTGCATATCTCGCTGTATCATCAATTTCCTCTTGAAGTGCTGCTATAGCTATGTCTAATTCATGTGTTACAACATGTAATAGTGATTGTAAGCGTCTGATTGACATACCCATTTCAGCTGCAATGGCAGATCCTGCAAATGGAAGCCATCCAGTGGCTGACAAGGCATCTAGACGTGTCTTGGTCATAGGATAGGTACTGTTAATATAGTCTAATGCTAATTGTAATGCTTGATCATCTCCTGTTAAAGTACTAAAGGAGGTACTGGAAACATCTCTTTTGCGTCGTCTTTGACTATTAGAACTATGTGATGTGCCATTTAATGGAATGATCAAATCAAATAAATTTAGTTGAACAAGAGTGCAGAACTTATAACATGATGGAAGATAAGTGTACAGGATATTATCACATAACAAATAATCCCCTAACCGTAAAGACTGTAGAGAAGTTAGGTTATGATATAAAGCATAGGTTTGAGAAAAAGGAAAAATAGGGTTATTTGGTTCCTTAACTGAAGAACAAGCAGTAGGCACAGCAGTAATGGCTTGTATAGAAGAGGCATTAAATTGACATAATGAAAAGAAGAAAGTCAAATTTGTGAGAGTAAGGTTAGTAGAGGTCACATAAGAGGTTGTCAGTGTCCGGTTACAAGTTGTTTTGTTAGCACAGGCTATAGATGTTGCAGTCTGATTTATGACATAGGATCCCTGTAACACAGTCCAATTTCGGGATTGTATGTCATAAGTATAATTACATAAAACATTAGGTATCTTACCCTGAAGTGAACTAGAATTTATCAGACACCAATAGTTTAATGCAGGAATAGTATGAGCAAATAAAGAAGGCAGGCGTTGAGTAGTAACATTGCTCCAATATTGCCTGTGCTCATGATCCAGACCCAAATAACAGGTACCATTACTGAAACAGTTATGAATACCTTGCAACTTAATCATAGAATAAGGGTGAACATGTGCTGGAATGGTAGTTACAGAAGTGACAAGTGGAGTGCAAACAATACAGTTAGTCAGATTAAGAGTCTTTGATGCATGTTGAATTCTCTCAACATATGTATTGAGTCCATAAGTAAGTCCTACCAGCAAACAAATTACAAAAACCTTCATAATTCTTTTTGCACTGATGTTGTTGCTAATCTACGCCTTCTGGGGGCACAATGGTGGTTTCTATTAACTCAGGTGGTCCTGGATCAGGAGCCTTGCGTAAATCAGATAGATGTATCCAGGTAGTATGGTCTGACAATTTTGCTGCTGTGTGAGTTAGCTCTTTTATTTCAAATGGTCCCACGTAAATTGGGTCCTTCCAGGTTTTATGTGTGAAGTTCTTTCGAAGGACCTTTTGACCCACTGAAAAAGATGAAGAAAAAGTCATGTTAGAAACTTCCTTTGATTTACAGATTGCCATGTCTCTGGTTAAATTTATTATTGGATTTATTTGTTTCCAATAATTAGTTATACCGTCAAAGCCGGTATCAATCTCTTTTACAGGTACCCCTCTAGGGTCTCGTCCTGTATGTAATTGAAAAGGTGTTATCTGTAATTTTGTACTTGGATGACATCTTAACTGTAATACAGCCATGGGTAATAAGTCCAACCAAGTATATTTCTTTTCTGAGCCTTGATTCAACGAGGCTAGTAAGACTCTAAGTCTTGTTTTTAATAGGCCATTATAGCGTTCCACTAGGCCGTTAGAAGTAGGGCGATAGACTGCCACCCGTCTGTGTAATATTCCACATAAGTCAGTCATATCTTTGACCAATGAATTTACAAAATGACTTCCATTGTCCGTTACCAATTTTTGTGGACACCCATGTGCAGGTAGTATGTACTTCAGAAAAGTGTCTATTACTACCTGAGCAGTTTCCTTTGAACATGGAAATGCTTCCACCCACTTTGTAAATGCGTCAACCCACACTAAAAGATACCTTTTACCTTTTACCGGTATTACCATATCTGTAAAGTCCAAATGCCATTCTACTCCTGGTCCTGAAGGAATTGGAATGGATCCGGGAGAAATCACTGGTCCTCTATGTACTATATTTTTAGAACAAACCATACAATTTAATACAATTCGTGTGGCATAAGCAAATATATTTGGATGCCAAAAAGAAACTTCCATAGCTTTGCTCATGTCAGACGCTGGTAAATGCAATGTTATATGCCAATTATAAAAATTATTTATCAATTCAGAAGTAGAAATACATATCTTTCCACTCGGGTGTATCCATTTAGTTTTTCCTGCATCCATTTTAAATCAATTAATCAGAACAGGGCCTCTATGTAGGCCTCAGGGCATAAATGATAATAATTCACTCAATATCTGGTCAAACCCTTAACAAAAATGCCATTAGCTTAATTCTATACTCAAATTTCATGCTTCTTTTGATAGGTAATACAGAATAAAATGAATTGCTATTCTGTGGCCTATCCCCAAACAGTATAGTCCTGTTGAAACACTTCCACATATATCCACTTCCACAACCCTTCTATCTAACTTACAAGTGTACTTTCGTAGCACATAATCATGTACTCCTGCCATGTGGTTATTCACACTATTCACACAACTTGCACATTGGCAGTATATCTTTTACAAGCTTCAAACATCTCAGTAACCTTTCAATGAATGGGAACTTGCTTCCATCTTCTTCACAATGTGATTCCCTATGATTTAAAACTTACATTTAGATCTTTATCATGGTACACCTCACCTCTCTGGACAACCAGGTTTAAGCGTCCAGCTAAAATCATGAGACATATGATTTATGGAGAAAAGTTAGAAAACAAGGATGATGTCAGCAAAGTAGGCAGGTGCCTAGAAATGTTCTATAGCAGCACAAAGCATTCTCATTCAAGGTACATTAACAACTTCTTAATCTGAGCATTCAGCTAAATTCCTTTACCCTGGAGGGGGCAATATCTCTGGAGTCCCAATTGCCCAAGGTAAAGTAACACAGATATATTTATCACAAGCATGATGAATTAAACACATTAAGTAGTTTAGTAGACAAACGGTTCCTTGCATAAATCACATTATTAAAACAAAAGTCTGTAAACTTGTGCATGTAATACACACAAAGATCAGCAGAGGGAGCAAGTCATCAATAAAAGAAAGAAGAGTGACATCATAAGCAAACAACTGAACACTGAAACAACGAAAATCCACATGAAACCTAAAACTTCTCTCTCTGAAATCTCAATTACCTGTGGTACAGAACATACACGTGGGATATTTCACTAGACAAACATTTAGTATACAAATCTTAATGAGGTAGATACAGGGAATAGGCAAGAAATAGTCTGCAAGTCTTATGAATAACTTAGGAATTTGCATCCCTCCCCTGCAGTGGAGGAAAACAAATTTAGTGCAATACAATTAAGCAGCTGTGATTTGCACTGCCTACGAGACTCATAAGGTTTGCATAAAAGACAAATGAATCATGGCTACAGGCAGCTGAGTTTTAAAATCCAATGTTTTAACTTTTGGGGTGTGGGATACCTTCTGTGGTTTTCTTTACATTCTTTAGGGACTATGGTCAGTAAATGAACACGATACCATAAATCTCACAGTAAATTACAACAGATGCACCATGCTTTGAACCCAAGTGCAGCATGGAGCTATGAGAATACAAATATTAAATCTAATGTCATAAAAGAAAAACAAAGTGAGGCAACCCAGGCAGTTGCCTAGAAGGGCACTGGGATAGCACAAAATCGTGGTATACAAGGTATATAAAATTTGTAATAACTACACAATCTAAAACTCAGCTAAATAATTCCTATTTATTTATTTATTTTAAACCTCAGAAAATGCCGTCATGCACCTTTCAGTAAATCACAAAGTTGAAAGTTAACATAGCGTGACAAAAACAGCTGGAGGAAAATCAAGGCTACATTCCTGAAGGGAGGCATTATATTTAACCTCCGTAATACTATACCCATAAGACTTAAAGAAAAGCATGAATTGTCATACCCTTTTTAACAACCAGATTCAAGAAAGATAAACAACATTATCCCCAGCAACGAAATCCTGGTGCTGCATATACAAAGCTTGCACCGTCTGCTGTAGAAGAGACAGGAACCTCAATATCAATATTAATATTAGCCATTTTACAAGCTGGACAGAAGTATTGAAAATAGTAACAAAATATAAAAAGTAAAAGAAAGAAGAAAAAATAGAAGACAAGAAGGGCTAGCAGCGTTAACAAATAAAAGAATGGATTGTACAGTGTGACGTCACAAAGATTATACTCACATAAATCAAGCTTCTTCAATTACGAACAACACTCCTGAAGACTGCAGTGGACCTCTCACGAGCTGGCCAGTATCGTAAGACCGGGACACTGTTGATCAGTCTAAAGGGATCAGTTCTTCGTAGTCGTGTGAACTACAGACCTGCCGCGTCCACGCCCACTCTCCTCACACGGGGCACCAATTTGTTCAAATTGTGAGTTCAATTGGATAAAATAATAATAAGCATACAAAAGATACAGTAAAAATTTTTCTTTTTATTCAACTGTCACTATTATGACAGTGCTATGTAATCAATCATGTTACATAGGAAGCAAGTATGCATCAAGCACAGAGATGAAGTTGCTTGCAAACACTGTTTTCTATCTTTCTTATATACACAACATGTCTCTAACTTAAGCTATTCTCAGCTATTTATCTTTCCCTTGCCCTTTGCTCTATCTACAAATCAGCAGACCCCAGACATTATCTGTTCTTAAGGGAAGGTCTTTTTCTTTCTGTTTTTGCACTGTTCAGCATTCCACTGATCAATCATGTGCACATTCCTTTGCAAGGTCTCAGCTTTTTACAAGCCTCCTGTAATTTTCCATTCTTTTTCTATACAAAAGTCGTCCCATCCCCACTATCATTTTCGTCGCCCTTCGCTGTACCTTTTCCAATTCTACTATATCTTTTTTGAGATACGGAGACCAGTACTGAACACAATACTCCAGGTGCGGTCGCACCATGGAGCGATACAACGGCATTATAACATCTGCACACCTGGACTCCATACCCTTCCTAATAACACCCAACATTCTATTCGCTTTCCTAGCCGCAGCAGCACACTGAGCAGAAGGTTTCAGCGTATCATCGACGACGACACCCAGATCCCTTTCTTGATCCGTAACTCCTAACGCGGAACCTTGCAAGACGTAGCTATAATTCGGGTTCCTCTTACCCACATGCATCACTTTGCACTTGTCAACATTGAACTTCATCTGCCACTTGCACGCCCAATCTCCCAGTCTCGCAAGGTCCTCCTGTAATCGTTCACATTCCTCCTGCGACTTGACGACCCTGAATAATTTTGTGTCATCGGCGAATTTAATTACCTCACTAGTTATTCCCATCTCTAGGTCATTTATAAATACATTAAAAAGCAACGGACCCAGCACAGACCCCTGCGGGACCCCACTAACTACCCTCCTCCACTGAGAATACTGGCCACGCAATCCTACTCTCTGCTTCCTATCTTTCAACCAGTGATTACTTTTTTAGAGATTTGTGCAAGGTTGGATTGGAAAGGGGATGAATATGATAACGTCATCTGCATAGATGAAGGGGTTTAGGCCAGCTTTGGGTAGGGATTTAGCCAGAGGAATCATCATAAGATTGAAGAGGATCGGGGATAGAGGCGATCCTTGGGAGACTCCGCATTGTGAGGACCATGCAGATGATATAGATGAGGTTGACTTAACTTGATAGGATCTGGTGATGATAAAGCTTTTTATCCATTTAATGATGTTTCCGCCTATCCCTAGTTTTTCCAGTAGTTTTGTAAGAATATCGTGGTCTACCATGTCAAATGCACTGGATAGGTCGAACTGCAGAAGAAGTATGTTGTTGTCAAATGAAATTTCTTGTTTGAACTTGGATATTAGGGTGAGTAGTACAGTTTCAGTGCTGTGTGTAGGTCGAAAACCTGATTGTGACTCATGAAGTATGGAGAATTTTTGTATGAATTCGTTGAGTTGGGAGGTCACTCGATTTTCCATTAGTTGTTAAGTAGTAATGTATTCCACAGTTGGGTGCCAATGTAAGAAAAGCAGGATGCATGAACTAGTTTGTATTTTAAACCTTTACAACTAGGGAAGTGGAGTCCCAAGAATGTACGTGCTGATTCTTTTAGCGTTCCTGGGAGGTAAATCAATAAGGTCTGACATGTATGCCGGAGCATTTCCATGAATGATTTTATGGACCAATGTGCAAACTTTGAACATAGATCGCTCCTTAACTGGGAGCCAATGGAGCTTCTCTTTTAGGGGTTTTGCACTTTTGTATTTTGACTTTCCAAAAATGAGTCTAGCTGCTGTATTCTGGGCTGTCTGAAGTTTTTTTTATGATATGTTCTTTATAACCAGTATACAGCGCACTGCAATAATCTAGATGACTCAACACCATTGATTGTACCAGGTTGCAAAAAATGCCTCTTGGGAAGAAAGGTTTTAGTCTTCTGAGTTTCCACGTTGATTGAAACATCTTCCTAGTTGTATTCTTAACATGGCATTCAAGCGTGAGATTACGATCAATGGTTACTCCAAGAATCTTCAAAGTGTCTGAAACAGGAAGGGAAAAATTTGGAGTGGTTATGGAGGTGAATGTGTTTGTGTTGTATTATGACGTAAGTATAAGACACTGTGTATTTTCGGCGTTAAGTTTTAATTGAAAAGCATTCGCCCATGAATGCATAATTTAGAAGCTGTGTTGATATCATTCATAATTTCCGATAGATTATGTTTGAACGGGGTATAGATCGTTACATCATCTGCATATATGTACGGATTGAGGCCTTGATTGATAATATCTTGGCTAGGGGCATCATGATTAGGTTAAATAGAGTCAGGGAGAGTGGAGATCCCTAGGGAACTCCGCATTCTGGTATCCAAAGAGCTGACGTATTCGAGTTAAATTTTACTTGATAAGGTCTTGTAGTTAAAAAAACCTCTGAACCAATTGAGAACGTTTCCTCCAATTCCGAAGAAATCCAGAATATTTAATAAAATTTTGTGGCTTATCATGTCGAATGCACAGGACATGTCAAATTGTAGGAGGAGTATGTTATTGCCAGTTGCTATAGATCGTTTAAGTTTATTGAGAAGAGTGGTTAATATTGTTTCAGTACTATGGTTAGACCAAAATCCTGATTGAGACTCATGGAGAATTGAAAATTTATCTAGGTATTCAGTGAGTTGTTTGGTCACCATACCTTCCATTAACTTGGTTATCAGGGGGATAGACGCTACTGGGCGATAATTGGTTACATCATCAGCGTTCTTCTTTGAGTCCTTGGGTATAGGGGTGAGTAAAATATTTCCTTTATCCTTTGGGAATAATCCATTTTGTAGCATATAGTTCATATGTAACGTGAGGTCACATATAAAGTTTTGAGGAGCTGAATTAAGGTAAAATTATGTATCATACCTGATAATATTCCTTCCCTTAATCATAGCTGATCAATCCATAGACTGGTGGGTTGTGTCCATCTACCAGCAGGTGGAGATAGAGAGCAATCTTTGCCTCCCTATATGTGGTCATGTGCTGCCGGAAACTCCTCAGTATGTCGATATCAAAGCTCCATCCGCAGGACTCAGCACTTAGAGGATTACACCCACAAAGGGACACTCTGCCTAGCTCACCACCGCCGAAACGGGGGAGGGGAAATATTCCAGTGCACCACCGCGGGGGCAGTGGGCGGGAAACCACACCCGCCGATGCGGGAGGAGCTGGCTTATCCTGCTACCGCGGGAGGAGCTGGCTTACCCTAACACCGCCGAAGCGGGAGGGAGCGCCGGCATGATTTAGTTATCAATCCAGCCACCGCCGAAGCGGGGGGAGAGGAAGCAGCAGCTCACTGTAACACAAAATCGTCTCAACTCGATGAGACTCCAATTGGAAGAACTTGAACACAAAGTCCTCGCGAACAGGAACTGAAGACTGAACTTGAACCTGAAATATAACCAGAACACAAACAATACAGATATCTGGGAGGGACTATGGATTGATCGGCTATAATAAAGGGAAAGAAAATGATCAGGTATGATACATAATTTTACCTTCCCTATCATCAAGCCGATCAATCCATAGACTGGTGGGATGTACCTAAGCAATACTCACCCAGGGCGGGACATGGAAATCCCTGAACGCAACACTGAAGCTCCAAACTGGGCCTCGGCCCGAGCAGCCACATCCAAGCGGTAATGTCGTGAGAAGGTACGAGCCGACGACCAAGTAGCCGCTCTGCAAATCTCTTCCAAGGAGACAGATCTGGACTCCGCCAATGAGGCTGCCTGTGCTCTAGTAGAGTGTGCCTTCAGCTGAATAGGCGGAATCTTCCCTGCCGCCACATAAGCTGCCGTAATCATCTCCTTGACCCAATGTGCCACCGTAGGCTTAGATGCCTGCAGACCCTTACGAGGGCCTGCGAACAGCACGAACAGGTGATCCGACTTCCGGAAATCATTGGTCACTTCCAAGTATTTGATGATGACCCGTCTAACATCCAGACATATTGAGAGCACGGTACTCCTCTGGGTAATCCTCCCTATGAAAGGAGGGTAGACAAAGCTGCTGATTCACATGGAAGCGAGAAGCATCTTGGGCAGGAAGGAAGGCACTGGGCGAATCGACACTCCTGCCTCAGTGAACCGCAGGAACGGCTCTCTACACGAAAGCGCCTGGAGCTCGGAAACTCTTCTGGCTGAGGTGATAGCCACCAGGAAGACCGCTTTCAATGTCAGATCCTTCAGCGATGCCCTTGCCAAGGGCTCGAAGGGCGGCTTCTGCAAGGTCCGTAGCACCAGATTGAGATTCCACGTAGGCACTATCGAGTGCAGAGGGGGGCGCAGGTGATTAACTCCTTTGAGAAAGCGCACCACATCTGGCTGTGAAGCCAGAGAAGCCCGCTTCAGCTGACTCCTGAAGCAAGCTAGAGCAGCCACCTGGACTCTCAGCGAACTGAGCGACAGGCCTTTCTGCAGACCTTCTTGCAGGAACGCCAACACTGAAGATATTGGAGCAGTGAAGGGCGATAAAGAGCCTGCCTCGCACCACGATGCAAAGGTACGCCAAACCCTGGCATAAGTGGTAGAAGTAGAGCGCATCCTTGCTCTCAGCATAGTGGCGATGACCTTGTCTGAGAAGCCCTTCTTTCTCAGCCGCTTCCGCTCAAGAGCCAGGCCGTAAGACCAAAGGGGGAGGGATCCTCCATCACCATGGGACCCTGATGCAAGAGGCCCCGCTCCGCTGGCAGCCACAGAGGGCCGTCCACTGTGAGCCTGATTAAGTCCACATACCAGAGATGTCTGGGCCAATCCGGACCCACCAGGATCACCCGGCCCGGATGCTTTGCCACACGGCTTAGCACTCTGCCCAACATGGGCCAGGGCGGGAACACGTAGAGAAGCTCCTGTGTCGGACACTGCTGGAGAAGAGCATCGACTCCCAGAGATCGAGGGTCCCGTCCTCTGCTGAAAAAGCGCGGCACTTGGCAATTGGCCGAGGACGCCATCAGATCCAGGCTTGGCTGGCCCCAGCGCTTCGTGATGACCAAGAACGCCCGAGCAGACAGTTGCCACTCTCCGGGAGCCAAGGTATGGCGACTGAGAAAGTCCTCCTTGACATTCATGACTCCCGCAATGTGAGCCGCCGACAGCTGTTCCAGATTTGCCTCCGCCCACAGGCATAGCTTCATGGCCTCCTTGGCCAGAGGGGCGCTCCTGGTACCTCCCTGGCGATTGACATAGGCCACAGCCGTGGCGTTGTCTGGCAGGACCTGTACAGGCCTCAGCACCAGTACCGGGAGAAACTCTAGAAGTGCCAACCGAATGGCTCGGAGTTCCAGGTTGATGGGCCACTTCGTCTCTGCAGGGGACCAAAGCCCCTGCGCTATCCTTCCCAGACAGTGGGCTCCCCAGCCCGTCAAGCAGGCGTCCGTCGTGACGACAACCCACTCCGGGGTCGTAAGAGGCATTCCTGCGGACAGCTTGTCTGGCCTCAGCCACCAACTCAGCGCCTTTCGCACCGCTGGATCCAAGGGAAGGGGTACAACTTAATCCTCCGAAACTGGGGTCCACCGCCGCAGAAGAGAGTGCTGTAGTGGTCTCATATGAGCCCTGGCCCAGGGCACTACCTCCATTGTGGCCGTCATGGAGCCCAACAGCTGCACATAATCCCAAGCCCGAAGAGTAGAATAGGCTAGGAACTGGCCCACCTGGGCCCGAAGCTTGGCGCTCCGGTTGTCTGGCAGGAACACTCTGCCCACTTGGGTGTCGAATCGAACTCCCAGATACTCCAGGGACTGAGTCGGGCGCAGCTGGATTTTCTCCCAGTTGATGATCCATCCCAGGGAGCTCAGAAGAGCAATGACCCTGTCTGTAGCTCTCTCGCACTCCGCATAGGAAGGGGCTCGGATCAGCCAGTCGTCCAGATAGGGATGGACTTGCACTCCCTCCTTGCGGAGGTAAGCCGCGATGACCACCATTATTTTGGAGAAGGTCCGCGGAGCAGTAGCCAACCCGAACAGGAGGGCACTGAACTGGAAGTGTCGGCCCAGTACTGCAAAGCGCAGAAAGCGCTGATGAGGCGGCCAGATGGGAATATGCAGGTAAGCTTCCTTGATGTCCAGGGATACCAGGAATTCTCCCTTTTTCACCACAGCTATTACGGAGCGGAGAGTCTCCATCCGGAAATGCCGTATCCTTAAGGCCCGATTGACTCCCTTGAGGTCGAGGATAGGCTGCACAGCACCTCCCTTCTTTGGCACCACAAAGTAAATGGAGTAACGTCCCTTGCCAAGTTGATCTACTGGCACTGGGACCACCGCGCACAGGTGGAGCAGGTTGTCCAAAGTTTGCTGTACTGCCGCCACTTTGACTGGAGACTTGCAGGGAGAGTTTACGAACCCGTCTCGCAAGGGCCGGCAGAACTCTAACTTGTAGCCGTCTCTGATGACTTCCAGGACCCAAGCGTCTGAAGTTACCCTGGTCCACTCACCCAGAAATGAGGATAGCCGTCCTCCGATCTGCTCTGGGGCATGGACCAGGGCCCCGTCATTGGGTACGAGACCCTGGGGGAGGGCCGGAGGACGAACCTCCGGGACGGCGGTCCCTGCGAAAGGAATGCTGCTTGGGGGAGAAGTTCCGCTTGAAAGAAGAGGAGGCAGAGGAGGCCGACTTGCCCGGGCGATACCGACGGGCTTCCTGAAATCGGAGGGACCAGGGCGAGCACTGCCGGCCCGAGCCCTGACCTCCGGCAACCTCTTGCCCTTAGATGTGCCGAGCTCCGTGACGATCTTGTCCAGCTCTTCCCCAAAGAGCAGCTTGCCTGTAAAAGGCAACTTGGCTAGGCGAGATTTTGAGGCATGGTCAGCCGACCAGTGCTTGAGCCATAGCCACCGCCGGGCAGAGACTGTCTGAGCCATACCTTTAGCTGAGGCTCTCAAGACATCATACAGCAAGTCCGCCAAGTAGGCCAAGCCCGACTCCAGGGCCGGCCAGTCCACCCTCAAGGAAGAATCCGAGGGGGAAGCCCGCTGCAAAACGGTCAGGCATGCCCTGGCCACATATGAGCCACAAACCGAGGCTTGCAAGCTCAGGGCAGCTGCCTCAAAGGCCGACTTTAAGGCCACCTCCAATCTCCTGTCCTGCGCGTCCTTCAGGGCGGTGCCACCTTCCATCGGCAGAGCCGTCTTCTTAGTCACCGCAGTGATTAAAGAGTCTACTGTGGGCCAGAGAAAGGCCTCCCGTTCACCCTCAGGCAGAGGGTACAGACGGGACATGGCTCTGGCTACCTTAAGGCTCGCTTCAGGGGCATCCCATTGAGCTGAAATTAAAGTCTGCATGGCTTCATGAACGTGGAAGGTTCTAGGCGGACGCTTCGTACCCATCATAATGGCAGAGCCCGCCGAGGCTGAGAGAGAGTCTTCCTCAGGAGAGGAAATTTTCAAAATGCTCATGGCCTGCACTAGCAGGTTGGGCAAATCCTCTGAGCGAAAGAGCCGCGCCGCGCCGCAGAGGGGTCATCCGCTCCATCCAAGTGGGGATTAGTCTCCTCTAAAGAATACCCTAAGGACCTTTGGGAGAACTCCGATAAGCTGCCCTCCTCCACATCAGAGGAGGCCGAGTCCCTTAGGGCCTGGAGATCCACCTGAGGGCGTTTGATCATAGAAGCCTCATCACCCTTATCAGACAGGGGAGCAGGGGCAGCGTTTTGCATAAGGAAAGCCTGATGCAGTAGCAAAATAAACTCAGGGGAGAAACCCCCCTGTCTGGGCACTTCTGCAGCCTGGGCCACGGCTCTAGAGGCACTCTCAACCTGTGCTCCCAAGAGCAGGGGAGAGGCGCGCTGCGCATCTAAAATGGCATCCGCCGTGACACTCCGTGAAGGAGCCGCGCGGGAAGAATGGCGCTTTAAATTCGCCAACTTTATACCATCGCCCAAGTCAAGGGCGACTATACTATTAACGTCTCCCACCTCAAGGGCGGCCCAAGAAGGAGCCGACCGAGAAGCGTGGCCGGCCACAACCGGGAGGGCGGTCAGTGGGGGATGGGCGCCTAAGGCGGGAAAAACCGCCGTACCGGAGGAAAACCCAGGGAACTCTCCTGATGCCAAAAAGGCGCCCAAAAAAGGCGTCTCTGCCTTTGAACCCCCCGCTTCCCCACTAGACGCACGCACGCGGTCCAGGGAGCGTCTTTTCACGCCCTTACCATCCGACGCCATAGCCACGTGGAGACCGTTCGGGGGACCCCCTGCCCGCTAGTAAAAGGTAAAAATTACCTGCTTCGCGCTCCGAGCTGCAACGATTTGGAGTTCCAGTGAGTAGCTGCAACAAAAGACGTCTTTCTCTCAAAGACGTCTATTTTTCTGTTGTTTTTTTTTTTTAACGGAGCCAGTGGGAGGGGGGAGAAAAGGAGGGACCTGGAACCACAAGGTTTCACTTGCTCAAGAAGAGCCCTCAACCCCAGGTACTCAACAAAACCTAAACAATTAGGCTTGGAGACCTAGCCAGAGCTGCTGCTGTGTGACCACACACCTGCTGAGATAGAGGAGTTTCCAGCAGCACATGACCACATATAGGGAGGCAAAGATTGCTCTCTATCTCCACCTGCTGGTAGATGGACACAACCCACCAGTCTATGGATTGATCGGCTTGATGATAGGGAAGAAGCTTGTTAGGGCATGTGTCCAGATTGCAGTGGGATTTGGCATACTTCTTGAGCAATTGGGAGATGGAATCATCCAAGAGTGTATCAAAATTAGTTTAGGTTCTGTCTACTGGATGTTCACCAGGTAATGGGTCTAGATAACCAAGAAATTTTACGTAGTCTGTGGAATTTATAGGTAACGTGAGTCGTAGCTTAATAATTTTCTCTTTGAAGTAATTAGCAAGATTATCTGCTGAAGGGAGGTTTGTGCTGTTAATCGGTGTGGTATCTAATAGTTTGCTCACTAATTGAGGTTATGTGTATTATTGTAGTCTGGCCCAATTTCATTTTTGTAGTATGCTCTTTTGGTTCGTCTAATGGTGTATTTGTATTTTCTTTGTAGAAGTTTCCAAGCATTGAATGTGTCGTCGTCTTTCTTATTATTCCATGCTCTCTCTAACCTAACTTGATTTTGTAATTTGTTCAGTTCTTCATTAAACCATGGTATAGAGTTTTTTTTCTGTGTGAGGTTCTAGTTTGTAACAGGGGCGTAGCCAGACCTCGCTGGGAGGGGGGCCAGAGCCCGAGGTGTGGGGGCACTGTTTAGCCGCCCCCCCCCACCGCCGCTGCATTAGACACTCCCCCTGCCAGCCTGCCCACATCCCCTTGAACCCCCCCTCCCGCCACCAACTCTCCCCCGCCGCTGTCGCCGCCCGCCCCATCGTCGTAAATGATACCTTTTTTGAAGAGAGAGACTTTCTTCCACTCGAGTAGCGCCTTTCTTCAACGAAGTTCCAGCGATCAGCTGTTTTGACGCCGGCGTCGAAACAGCTGATCGCCGGAACTTCGTTGAAGAAAGGCGCTACTCGAGCGCGGAAGAAAGTCTCTCTCTTCAAAAAAGGTATCATTTGCGGCGACGGCAGGGGAGAATTGGTGGCGGGAGGGGGGTTCAAGGGGATCATGGGGCAGGGGGCCAGGGCCAAATCTACGGGGGCCCAGGCCCCCTCAGGCCCCACGTAGCTACGCCACTGGTTTGTAATAGTGCTATGTTGTCTAAAATGCTTCTGCACCTGTTGTCCCAATATTGGAGAAAGTGAATGGACTCCATTTGAGTTGACCATTCATCAATGTAAAATAGTTGCCAAAATGTAACCGGGTTAATTTGACCTCTTGTGGTGTAGGATAGGCGTTCTTTAAAATGGTGTGAGTCATTTCCTCGCCATTGGAGGAGAAGATTTAATTTGTAATGATCTGACCATGGTACAGCTGTCCATTTTGTAGATGATAGTAGAAGATTTAGGTCTGATTAAAATTTATGCGTGATGATGTCTAGTGTGTGTCCTTTAATGTGGGTTGGTTCCATATTTGGCCAATGAAGATCCCATAGTAGGAAAAGTCCATGCATTCATGTGCATTAACAGAGTTAGAGTCTTCAAGGTGGAAATTAATATCTCCTATTATAATAAGGTTAGAGGATGACATACATGTGGTTGAAATGAAGTCCATAAAATGAGTTTGACAATCAAGCCAGTTTCCAGGATGTCTGTAAAACAGGACTATATTAAGGTGGTCAAGTAAGTTTGTGTGATTAATTCTGACTGAGGCTATTTCGAGTTGGGGAAGTATTGATTTGGTTATGGTAGTAACAGTGAAGTGGGATCAATGGATTATTGCTATACCTTCCCCTCTTTTTCCATTCCTTGTCCAGTGGGTAATTTTGTAACCTGGGGGGCACAAGTCAAGAATTATTGGGTCTTTGAGGTCATGAATCCAGGTCTCGCTAATAAAAAGATCAAGGTTATCTGAAACGATCCAGTCTGTTGTAGTGGTTGTTTTATTGACTGCGGACCTAGCATTAATATATCCCAATTGAATAGGTTGGCAGGATTCGGAAAGGGTCGAAGACGTATTAATTTTTATTAGTTGCCTATCCTCTTGGAGTCTAGTCTTGTTATGTCCTTTCTTTCCTTTAGATTGGTTATATCCATAAGAGATTAATTTTCCTTTTAATTGGTAATTATTCTTCTGGTGGGGGGTATTATATCTAGGTATTACTTGTCATCAAGCAGATGAATCTATTACGAGTGGGTTGTGTCCATCAACCAGCAGGGGGAGATAGAGAGCACTGAAAAACCATAGTGCCTCATGGCCAGCTAGCTCCATCTGCCTCTTCAGTATTTTCTATCTCCCCAGCAGGGTGGTTGCAGCTTGTTCAAGCTCCTTCAGAAAATCTGCCTGGGGTGGCTCCTGTGATTTTGCCAGTTGTAGCAGGGGTGTTGTGGCTGATGGTGCCCACTTTAAAGGCACATAGGTTAGCCCTTTCCCTGCCTTACCTGGCCCCCGATGTGAAAGTAGACAAATAGGCAAGCCCTGTCCCTGTCTTTGCCCACGCTGTGGATGCAGGCACATAGGTTCGCCCTTTCCCTGCCTTTCCCACGCTACTAATCCTCCGGAGATGGAAATTTGCCTCTTTTGCTGTTGCCTCAAACTTTCCTCACAGCGTTAAAAAAAAAAAAGTCGCAGAAAAGAGGTTTTCTTCTGATTGTGCAGCGTGACCGGAGCTCGGAAACTTCGTCTGGTGAGGTAAGAGCATTTGGTAGCTCCTTCGGGGAGGGCCCGCATTCGGGATGATTTTGGCGCAAATCCGCCATTTAGAATTTTCTGCCGTTTTCGGTGATGGCTGCTGTGAAAGTTAAGCGCTGTTCCGTTTGTGGCAAGCGCAAATCTGCAGTGGGGCTCTGTAAGGCGTGCTTTTCAGACGGTAGAGCCGGCCCGAGCATGGTGAGCGATGTTCCTTCCCGCTCCGTGGAGCTGGCAGCAGGCGCCATTTTGGAACAGCATGGCGCGACCCCCGCTGAGGCGGAGGGGTTTGAGCCTGGAGGGGCGCCTCATGTGGAGGCTAATAAAAGAGCTGTTTCCCCCGGACTGGAACCGGGAGGCCAGGGTGAGCCTTCGTGGTCTGGAGAGCCAGAAGAAGGTGCACGATTGCCACCGGATCCAGATGATCCCTGCGCGGTGAGGATTTTCCACCGCGATGACCCTGGGAGTGCTGAGATCTCCTTCCGGTAATCCAAGGATGGCAAGTACTAAAAAGCCTGCTCGAGCCTTTCCTTTGCATGACTCCATCCAAGAGCTTATCATGGCTCAATGGGCTGACCCCGAGGGGCCTTTGAAGGTTGCCAGGGCTATGGGACAATTATACCCTCTAAATGAGGAGCATTTGGCACGCCTAGCAGTGCCTATAGTGAATGCCCTGGTCACGGCTGTGACAAAGAAAACTACCCACCCAGTGGAAGGAGGAGTTGCCCTGAAGGACATGCAGGACCATCGCCTGGAGGCAGCTATGAAGCGGTCCTTTGAAATTTCAGGCCTATCCTTACGGGCGTCTGCATGCAGCTGTTGTGCTGCTCGAGCCTGCCTCGCTTAGTTACAACAGGCGGTGGAACAGCCCGGAGATGGAGCGGAGCCCCTTGCGGAGGTGGCGCCGCAGATGGAGTCGGCCTTGTCTTTCTTGGCTGATGCCCTTTATGATCTGGTCAGAACTTCGGCTAAGCAGATGGCTGTAGCAGTGGCGGCTCGCCGTCTTCTGTGGCTACGGCATTGGGCAGCTGACATGGCCTCTAAGCAAAGGCTGGTGAAGTTGCCCTTTCAAGCAAAGGCTGGTGAAGTTGCCCTTTCAAGGCCTTCTCCTGTTTGGTGAGGAGCTGGAGAAAATTGTGAAAGGCCTGGGGGATGCCAAACCCCAGCGCTTACCCGAGGATAGGCCGCGGCCTTCTTCCAAGGGTCAGGCGGTTCCCCTCCTCTTACAGACCTCGTTTCCGTGAAGCTAGAAGGTACCGCCCGGGGCGTTCTGCTGGGTTCACTTCGCGTGCCCGCTTTCAGCAGAGGAACTCCTTTCGCTCGGACAAATGTTCCGCAGCAGCAGGCTCAAGACCTGGAGTTCAAGGGCGACCCTCTCAATGATGGTGCGCCGGCCCCCTCCTCGATTCCTGTGATAGGAGGACGACTTTCCCTCTTTCTCGAGGAGTGGGCCAAGATTTCCTCAGATCAGTGGGTCTTGGACCTGATCAGAGAAGGCTACAGAATAGAGTTCTATGCCCTGATAAGAGATGTGTTTGTGGAGTCCCGATGCGGTTCTGCCGCCAAACGGGCGGCGGTAGAGGAGACCTTGCAAGGCTTGATTCACATAGGGGCGGTTTCCCCCGTGCCTCCCGCCGAATGCGGCTCTGGCCGTTACTCCATTTACTTCGTGGTGCCACAAAAAGGAGGGTCTTTTTGGCCTATCCTAGACTTAAAAGAAGTCAACAAGTCTCTGAAAGTGCGGCATTTTCACATGGAAACCCTGCGCTCCGTCATAGCGGCGGTACAGCCAGGAGAGTTTCTCACGTCTCTGGACCTGAAAGAAGCTTACTTGCACATACCAATTTGGCCCCCGCACCAGAGGTTTCTGCGGTTTGCGGTGTTGGGAAAACATTTCCAGTTTTGGGCCTTGCCTTTTGGCCTCGCCACAGCTCCCCGAACCTTTTCCAAGGTAATGGTGGTAGTAGCTGCTTTTCTCAGGCGAGAGGGTATCTGGGTTCACTCGTACCTAGACGACTGGCTCATCAGAGCAGACTCTGCAGAAGAGAGTCATCATGTTACAGCCAGAGTGGTCTCAGTACTGCAATCTCTGGGCTGGGTCTTCAATATAGCCAAAAGTCACCTGACCCCCTCTCAATCTCTAGAATATTTGGGGGTCCGGTTCGACACAGCCTCGGGGATGGTCTTCCTATCCGAGCAAAGGCAGTGCAAGCTTCAGAACCAGGTCTGTCTGCTCCTGAGGATGCCTTGCCTGCGAGCTTGGGACATAGTCCAGCTGTTGGGGTCGATGACGGGGGGGGGGGGGGGGGTCGATGACGGCCACTTTGGAAGTGGTGCCTTGGGCAAGAGCGCACCTGAGACCTCTGCAGTGTTCCCTGCTTCAACGATGGTCTCCAATATCTCAGGATTATCAATGCAGACTCATGTGGCTCCCTGCGGCCCGGCTAAGTATGGAGTGGTGGTTCTCGGACAGCATGCTGCAGCGAGGAATGCCGCTAGTGCTCCCCGATTGGTGCCTAGTGGTAACAGATGCCAGCCTCAAGGGCTGGGGTGCACATTGCCGGGGAAGGCATGCCCAGGGTCTCTGGACACCCGAGGAGTCGGAGTGGTCCATCAATCGCTTGGAGTTGAAAGCGATTTTCCAGGCGCTTCTGGCCTTTCAATTGACCCTGGAAGGATTGGCTGTCAGAGTTCTGTCGGACAACACGACAGCGGTGGCCTACATAAATCGCCAAGGAGGCACTCAGTGCATTGCACTAGCAGCGCAGGCCGCGTAGATTTGCCACAGGGCTGAGCTTCATCTGCAGTTTCTGTCAGCAGCTCATATTGCAGGTCAGAGCAACGTGAAATGAGATTGAAGGGGGGCAGACTCAAGAAGAATGTCAGGAAGTATTTTTTCACGGAGAGGGTGGTGGATGCTTGGAATGCCCTCCCGCGGGAGGTGGTGGAGATGAAAACGGTAACGGAATTCAAACATGCGTGGGATAAACATAAAGGAATCCTGTGCAGAAGAAAGGGATCCTCAGGAGCTTAGCCTAGAATGGGTGGCAGAGCTGGTGGTTGGGAGGCGGGGCTAGTGTGGGCAGACATATACGGTCTGTGCTGGGGCTGGTGGTTGGGAGGCAGGACTAGTGCTGGGCAGACTTATACGGTCTGTGCCGGGGCTGGTGGTTGGGCAGCGGGGATAGTGCTGGGCAGACTTATACGGTCTGTGCCAGAGCCGGTGGTGGGTGGCAGGGATAGTGCTGGGCAGACTTATACGGTCTGTGCCAGAGCTGGTGGTTGGGAGGCGGGGATAGGACTGGCCAGACTTATACGGTCTGTGCACTGAAGAGGACAGTACAAATAAAAAAAGTAGCACATATGAATTTATCTTCTTGGGCAGACTGGATGGACCGTGCAGGTCTTTTTCTGCCGTCATCTACTATGTTACTATGTAAGCCGATTATCTGAGCAGGAATCAAATCGACCCAGCGGAATGGGAACTTGCAGATGAAGTATTCCTGCAGATATGTTCCAAATGGGGAAAGCCCGTAATGGATCTTATGGCGTCAAGCACAAATGCCAAAGTCCCGTGCTTTTACAGAAGACGGAGAGATCCTCGCTCGGCGGGGTTGGATGCCTTGGCTTAACCCTGGCCTCAGGGCCTCCTGTACATAAGTACATAAGTACATAAGTAGTGCCATACTGGGAAAGACCAAGGGTCCATCTAGCCCAGCATCCTGTCACCGACAGTGGCCAATCCAGGTCAAGGGCACCTGGCACGCTCCCCCAACGTAAAAACATTCCAGACAAGTTATACCTAAAAATGCGGAATTTTTCCAAGTCCATTTAATAGCGGTCTATGGACTTGTCCTTTAGGAATCTATCTAACCCCTTTTTAAACTCTGTCAAGCTAACCGCCCGTACCACGTTCTCCGGCAACGAATTCCAGAGTCTAATTACACGTTGGGTGAAGAAAAATTTTCTCCGATTCGTTTTAAATTTACCACACTGTAGCTTCAACTCATGCCCTCTAGTCCTAGTATTTTTGGATAGCGTGAACAGTCGCTTCACATCCACCCGATCCATTCCACTCATTATTTTATACACTTCTATCATATCTCCCCTCAGCCGTCTCTTCTCCAAGCTAAAAAGCCCTAGCCTTCTCAGCCTCTCTTCATAGGAAAGTCGTCCCATCCCCACTATCATTTTCGTCGCCCTTCGCTGTACCTTTTCCAATTCTACTATATCTTTTTTGAGATACGGAGACCAGTACTGAACACAATACTCCAGGTGCGGTCGCACCATGGAGCGATACAACGGCATTATAACATCCGCACACCTGGACTCCATACCCTTCCTAATAACACCCAACATTCTATTCGCTTTCCTAGCCGCAGCAGCACACTGAGCAGAAGGTTTCAGCGTATCATCGACGACGACACCCAGATCCCTTTCTTGATCCGTAACTCCTAACGCGGAACCTTGCAAGACGTAGCTATAATTCGGGTTCCTCTTACCCACATGCATCACTTTGCACTTGTCAACATTGAACTTCATCTGCCACTTGCACGCCCAATCTCCCAGTCTCGCAAGGTCCTCCTGTAATCGTTCACATTCCTCCTGCGACTTGACGACCCTGAATAATTTTGTGTCATCGGCGAATTTAATTACCTCACTAGTTATTCCCATCTCTAGGTCATTTATAAATACATTAAAAAGCAACGGACCCAGCACAGACCCCTGCGGGACCCCACTAACTACCCTCCTCCACTGAGAATACTGGCCACGCAATCCTACTCTCTGCTTCCTGTATGTGTTCCCTCCATGGCCCTTGATAGGGCGAGTGCTCCAGCGGATTCGGCTACACCAAGGAGAGGTGGTTCTCATTGCCCCCAATTGGCCCAGGAGGCCATGGTATGCAGACCTCCGGCAGATGCTGGTAGGGATCCCCTGCCGTTACCTCTGGTACCGAACCTGTTGTCACAGGGCCCGGTAACCATGGAGGACGCCTGCCGCTTTGGTCTTACGGCATGGCTATTGAAAGGGCACAATTAAGAGACAAGGGATATTCCAGTAAAGTCATTTCCACTCTCCTACAGGCCCGCAAGTGTTCTACTTCCGTGGCTTATGCCACGATTTGGCGCCAATTTGAGGCTTGGTGTGCTTCTAAAGCGATCACACCCATGTGGGCTTCTGTCGCACCGATACTTGACTTTTTGCAGGATGGTTTACAAAAAGGCTTGGCCTATAATTCCCTGCGTGTTCAAGTGGCAGCCTTAGCATGTTTTTGAGGGAAGGTCGCTGGCCTCTCTCTGGCTGCTTGCCCGGATGTGACACGGTTTCTTAGAAGGGTGCTTTGGCTCCGTCCTCCCATGCGGGCTCCGTGTCCGGCCTGGAACCTGGGGTTAGTTTTAAAGGCCCTTCAGTGTTCGCCCTTCGAGCCGCTCAGGCGGGCTTCGGAGAAGGATATGACCTTAAAGACGGTCTTTTTGGTGGCCGTGACATCGGCGAGACGGGTATCTGAGCTCCAGGTGCTGTCCTGTCGAGACCCATTTCTGCAATTCTCATTCCGGAGTAATGGTACGTATGGTGCCTTCCTTCATGCCTAAGGTGGTTTCAGTGTTTCACCTAAACCAGACTATTTTCTGCCCTCCTTTACTAGGGAGGAGTTTCCGGAATCTTTTGGGCAGTTGCACCTTCTGGATGTGCGCAGGGCTCTGTTGCAGTATCTGCAGATGTCAAATGCTTTCAGGACCTCTGATCACCTTTTTGTTCTTTTGTCAGGTCCGCGCAGAGGGCCTCCAGCGTCTAAGGCCACTATAGCCCATTGGCTCAAAGAAGCTATCTTTTCAGCATATCTGCTATCTGGCCAGCCTCCGCCTGAAGCCTTTAAGGCACATTCCACAAGAGGGATTTCCTCTTCTTGGGCTGAAACTGGAGCACTCTCTCTTCAAGAGATATGTAGTGCAGCTACTTGGGCTTCGAAGCTCTCTTTTGCCCGACATTACAGGCTGGATGTGGCTGCCAGGAGAGACGTGCATTTTGGAGCACAAGTGCTGGTGCGTGGTGTGGCTTGTTCCTACCCTATCTAGGGATTGCTTTGATACATCCCACTCGTAATGGATTCAACTGCTTGATGACAAGGAAGGGAAATTAGGTTCTTACCTTGGTAATTTTCTTCCTTTAGTCATAGCAGATGAATCCATGAGCCCTCCTCAGTGGTTCATGTTACTTTTTTGTTCAGTTTTTCCTGTAGATATGTTCCCTCATTGGGAGAAGTTGGGAAACAGTCTTCAGGATTTCTGTTAAGTTACATGAGGATGAGTTCATTCCCTCTTTTGAGGTATAGCTCCCAGTTTTGGGGTGTTTCATCCGCTGTGAGGAAAGTTCATGTTATTATGCTTCGCGGTGTAACACTGCTTTGGAAGCTTCAAATACTGAAGAGGCAGATGGAGCTAGCTGGCCATGAGGCACTATGGTTTTTCAGTGCTCTCTATCTCCCCCTGCTGGTTGATGGACACAACCCACTCGTAATGGATTCATCTGCTATGACTAAAGGAAAGAACATTACCAAGGTAAGAACCTAATTTTCCATATGCTATTAGCTTTGAGCATTGGGAAGTAAAGGGGAAGAATGGTGCTTGGCACATGCGCTTCACAGTTGTACGTCAAGCACAGCTCTTCAGCGCCAGAGGAGAGGAGGAGGAGGAAGAGGTACTGGTTTCCAATGGGGGGAGCGGGGGAAGAGAGGCAATATGGCCAGCACACAGTATATTCTGCAGATAGCTCTGCAATGGAGGAGAAATTCTGCAGAATAAACCTTTACCTACACCTACCTGCAAGAAAAAAGGTTTTAGTGTTATCGCAGCTATGGAAGCAGAGGAGAAAGCACAGCAACCACGCATTTGACTCTCCTTCTGGATGGGAAGCAGCGGGTCTCACCACCCATCCATTCCGCCAAGCTTCCAGCAGAGATTCCAGGACAGCCAGGCAGGTGGCTTAAGTTTTTGCGCGGGTAAGGGCGCCCTAATTCCCTGGTGCTGTTTTCTGAGC
>NC_044031.1:31929841-31977909 GCF_901765095.1 Microcaecilia unicolor | reverse complement strand
TCTCTTGCACATCACTCTAAAATGCACTGTACTCCTCTTCTCCAGCTCTGTACCATCTACAATCAGATCTGTGTGATTACCTGCTAATGCCATTCTTCACCATCTGTTTCCTGGGTCTTCACATGTGGGCCTATGTATATGAATGCTGCAAAACAAAACTGGGTTATTTTGACCAATACACTTCTGCCCTTTCGCTATGCAGGTGATGACACCAGTCAGACACAGAAGCTGGTCTTAGTGGGCACCAGCCCCAAAATACTGAAGGGCAGATAGAGCAGCAAACCAGGGACATAGACAAAAGTAACAGGGCACTGAACAACTCTCAACTTTTCTCCCAACACTTTCACAGGGACACCCATGTGCTTTTTGTGTCGCTTTTTGGACACCCTTCTCTTTCGAAAAGGAGCCTCATAGTATATAGAGGTACTTGTTTGCACCTGGGGCAATGGAGGGTTAAGTGATTTGCCCAGAGTCACAAGGAGCTGCAGTGGGAATTGGTGCAAGCTATTCGAGCACAAATCACAGAACTCTAGTCCTTTGTTTGGGGTTTCTGTCCACTCCTCAGAGTGTTCTGGAAAAATGAATGAAAACAAGAGGGTTCTGAATGATAAATAGGGGAGGCACTTACTATAAGATTCTCACTGCCTGACATACAAAACAATCTGCTTCAAAATATCACTCATTTCTTGCCATGGCCTTCTTCCAAATCATCTTTATTCTAAGAGATCCACAAAATTAAAAGCCCACACAGCAGAAGACAAAAGTACAAACAGCACAAGCAAGCAATGAATCTTCTTTTTCAAGTCCACTTTTTAAATAAGAAGGTAGTTCTCTGTCAGTAGTTGTGGGGCAGAAACCTCTTAGGTCTCCTTCTCTTTACAGCAACCAGTGTTGGGAATTCCAAAGTTATCAAACACTACTACTACTACTACTACTATTTAGCATTTCTATAGCGCTACAAGGCGTACGCAGCGCTGCACAAACATAGAAGAAAGACAGTCCCTGCTCAAAGAGCTTACAATCTAATAGACAAAAAAAAATAAAGTAAGCAAATTCAATCAATTAATGTGTACAGGAAGGAGGAGAGGGGGTAGGTGGAGGCAAGTGGTTATGAGTCAAAACCAATGTTAAAGAGGTGGGCTTTCAGTCTAGATTTAAAGGTGGCTAAGGATGGGGCAAGACGTAGGGGGCTCAGGAAGTTTATTCCAGGCGTAGGGTGCAGCGAGACAGAAGGCGTGAAGTCTGGAGTTGGCAGTAGTGGAGAAGGGAACAGATAAGAAGGATTTATCCATGGAGCGGAGTGCACAGGAAGGGGTGTAGGGAAGGACAAGTGTGGAGAGATACTGGGGAGCAGCAGATACAGGTCACAAGAACCAGGGGCGTAGCCAGACAGCAGATGTTGGGAGGGCCTAGGCAAGACGTGGGTGGGCACCGCGTGTTCCCCCTCCCCCCCCCCCCCCCCCCCCCCCCCACACAAAAAAAATATCTCAGCTGCAAAACAAAACTGGGTTATTTTGACCAACACACTTCCGCCCCTTTGCTATGCAGGTTGTCACGTCTGTGGCCGTGACCACCTCAGACTTACCTATCTGGTGGCTTTGTTTGCTTCTGTGTTAGTTCTGTCTCTGCCTTGTGTGCTGATTGCTTCACTAGATGGCACCTGTGGGGGCTATGCCTCTCTGGGGAGCCAGCATCTAAGATGGCTCCCGCCTGTTCTGTTCCAGCTTCCAAGATGGCTCTTGCCTGTCCTTCCTATGTGTTCCAAGCCTCTCTTTGGTGTCAGTGTGTTCCCTGCTCCGGTGCTGCATCATCAGTGAGAGCCTTCATAAGGAAGTGCTGTGCTGGCATTCGGGGCCTTTGCATTGTGTTATGCCAAAAGGTCGTCAGGTTAGTGAGTGTTCTGTTGTGCTGCTACAAAGCCTGCCTTTCTGTGTGAGCTCTGGCCCTTCTGTTACTTGTGCCTGTGGACTGCTAGTCCTTCTGTGTGGGCTTTTGCCCTCTGTCTATTGTTCCTGTGGACTGCTAGTCCTTCCATTGCCTTGCTCTGAGTTTGGAGTCTGAAGCTTCAGCCATTTTCTCTCTGTCTGTGTTTGGAGTCTGACTGAAGCTTCAACCCTGACCTGTTATCCCTGGTTTATTCTCTCTGTCTGCAGCCTGCCCAAGACCCTGTTAGTTCCTGGTTTATTCTCTCTGTTTGCAGCCTGCCCTAATACTCTGCTAGTTCCTGGTTTAATCTATCTGACTGCAGCCTGCCCCAAGACCCTGTTAGTTCCTGGTTTATTCTGTCTGTTTGCAGCCTGCCCTAAGACTGCTAGTTCCTGGTTACTTCTTCTGTCTGCTCTGCTAAGCCTGCTTGTATGTCCTGAGTCCTGCTTCTGCCTAGCTAGTGTGTATATCCTGAATGTATATCCTGAACCCCGTTTCTACCAAGCTTGTATATACCCAAATCCCTGTTTCCGTCTAGCCTTTGTGTACGCCTGTTTGCTTAGTCTGTCTTGTGTTTCTTGCTAGTGGCTGCGTAGCAGCTTTCAGTCCTCGTCTAGTTCTGTGCCAAGCCTCCTTCGTGTATCCTAGACCCAGGGTGGGTCCTCTGGGTCTTCAGTTCCTGCCCTGTCCTGCAAGCCCTGCCGGCTGCCAGAACTCGGAGCTCAACTCCTGAGGAACGGTGGTCAAGCGCAGGTGAAGCGGTTCCTGTTCTGCCTGTCCTAGTTTGCCTGCCTCAGTTGCAACTCCAGTCCAGAGTTCCAGTCCTGCTCTTTCGTCTATCCAGTTCCAGGGTGGTCTTGCCTGCCTCTGCCGCTCCTCGGCAGTGGTCCAAGGGCTCACGAATTCCAATTCTGCCTCAAGGACCTGACACAGGTAATGACACCAATAAGACACAGAAGCTGGTCTTAGTGGGCACCAGCCCCAAAATACTGAAGGGCAGATAGAGCAGCAAACCAGGGACACAGACAAAGGTAACAGGGCACTGAACAACTCTCAACTTTCTCTCCCAACAACGATCTCGCCACTCTCCAACTCCAGAAAATCGCTAATGGGTCTAAAGACGGCTTCCCCCTTAGCCTGGTCGCTTTTATTTCAGGTCTAACTAAGGACGCCCATGTTCCCGCCCATGCAAACCCATTTCGCTAGTTATACGTTGGAGGGCCCATCTCCTAACGCCGCCCAGAACATTATTATTATTATTAACATTTGTATAGCGCTACCAGACGCACACAGTGCTGAACACCTGACACAGAGAGACAGTCCCTGCTCAATAGAGCTTACAATCTAAAAATACAGACAGACAAGACAATTAAGGGCGACGGAAGTACTGAGTGAGAAGGAACAAGGGGAGGACAATTGAGAAGTGGCTAGGAGTCAAAAGCAGTGGTGAAAAGGTGGGTTTTCAGCATAGATTTGAAAACAGGAAGAGATGGAGCTAGACGTATAGGCTTAGGAAGTCTATTCCAGGCATAAGGTGCCGCGAGGGAAAAGGAACAAAGCCTGGAGTTAGCAGTGGAGGAGAAGAGGACGACAAGAGAGATTTGTCCAGTGAGCGGAGTTCACGGGGAGGAGTGTAGGGAGAGATGAGAGTGGAGAGGTAATTTGGGGCTGCAGAATGGATGCATTTAAAGGTCAGTAAGAGAAGTTTGAACTGTATGCGGAAGCGGACAGGGAGCCAGTGAAGTGACTTAAGAAGTGGACTAGTGTGAGTATAATGATTTTGGTGGAAAATAAGTCGTGCTGCAGAATTTTGGACAGACTGGAGAGGAGAGAGATGGCTGAGTGGAAGACCAGTGAGAAGCAAGTTGCAGTAATCCAAGCGAGAGGTGACAAGGGTTTGGATAAGGGTTCTGGTAGCATATTCAGAAAGGAAGGGGACGACCATAGATGGGTGTCCTCGCGCTGAGGACGTCTTTACAGTCCTGTTTTGATTATCGGATTTGGACGACCTTCTTTCACGGGATGCCGTTGTGCTTTTTGTGTCGCTATTTGGACGCCCTTCTCTTTCGAAAATGAGCCTGATAGTATATACAGGTACTTCTTTGCAAATGGGGCAATGGAGGGTTAAGTAATTTGCCCAGATTCACAAGGAGCTGCAGTGGGAATTGGTGCAAAGTATTCGAGCACAAATCACAGAACTCTAGTCCTTTGTGTGGGGTTTCTGTCCACTCCTCAGAGTGTTCTGGAGAAATTAATGAAAACAAGAGGGTTTTCTTCAACCTGGTATAGATATGCTATAACAGGTCTCTGTAAGCCACATTGAGCCTGCAAATAGGTGGGAAAATGTGGGATACAAGCGCAGTAAAATAAATAAATAGGGGAGGCACTTACTAGAAGACTCTCAATGCCTGACATACAAAACAATCTGCTCCAAAATATCAGTCATTTCTTGCCATGGCCTTCTTCCAAATCATCTTTATTCTAAGAGATCCACAAAATTAAAAGGCCACACAGCAGAAGACAAAAGTACAAATACCACTTTTTCAAGTCCACTTTTTAAATAAGAAGGTAATTCTCTGTCAGTAGTTGTGGGACAGAAACCTCTTAGGTCTCCTTCTCGATACAGCAAGTGTTGGGAATTCCAATGTTATCAAACAGATACAGGTCACAAAAACTACAAGGCTATAAATGTACGAGGACTAAATCAGTTAGTTCCCTGATCTATTCATCCTGTGTAGATATGCTGTATTTATCGGCTATCTCTACAGTTCTACCTTAAAGAGGTGGGACACTCCACCATGACCTTAACAAAGGGGGAGGAGTAAAGAGCTTTGCGCATGTCCTGCTGCTTTCTCTACTTTTATTTTAGTGTCTGCAGAGCTGCAAAGAACAGAAAAGATTCAGAATAGAAGCAGAAACAGCTCGAAATCCCTGCGGGCAGCGAGACCTAGTCCCATTTGTACAGAGGCGGAGAAGAGGGATTTTATCTGAGATCCAAAGGAATCAGCCCAGGAAGTTGGAAAAGAGGAGACAAGATTACATGAAAAAGTCGAAGCCAATTTGGTTTGTCTCTGTTTCTCCTTCCATGCGCAGCTGTCATCCTAGTACATTCAGAACAAAGCAAACAAATCGAAGAGCTGCTGCATCCACGTTGTTGTTGTTTTATTAAATGGACTTGGGGAAAATCTACTATTTCTGGGATAAGCAGTATAAAATGTTTTGTACATTTTTGGGATCTTGCCGGGTATTTGTGACCTGGATTGGCCACTGTTGGAAACAGGATGCTGAGCTCGATGGACCTTTGGTCTTTCCCAGTATGGCAATACTTATGTCCTTTTAATTATTGGTAGCATTTTTATTGAATCTCACGTATATTTTCAAATATGCCAGCTTGTGCAGCATATATTAAATAATTAGGGCAGGGGCAGAGCTATCTTCCTGCATCAGTCTAAATGTACCAACACTGTCCAGTTCAGCACACTATTAAGCTAATGTACTGGATTTCCTGTGTGTACTTACTCCAGAGCTGATATCAAATCTGATATTATGATCACTGTTATGCGGCCCCAGCACTATTACCTCCTGCACCAGATCATACGCTCCACTAAGGATCGATCCATCCTATCACTACTATATAATTTGTACCCTGGTATGACACTGTCCCACTGGCTATCCTCCTTCCACCAGGTCTCAGAGATTCCTAATATACAAATTTTTCATTTAGTGCAATATATTCTAACTCTCCCATTTTATTTCTTAGGCTTTTATTTGCATATAGACATTTCAAACTATGTTTGTTGTTCCTATTTACATCTTGCTAAGCAGTTGATAGTGATATCTTGCAATCTTGAAAATCTGTCTGCTGTTTATTTAAAGACACCTATACTATGGTGTCTATTGCAACCTTGCTAACGGGATACCCTGTCTTCCTGTTTTGGTGATATATTTGAAAGATGCCTTGTTCTGAACCATGCGCTCTTGAATGACTGACTGTCAGTCTTTCCCCAGTTTCTAGCTTAAAAGCTGCTCTATCTCCTTTTAAATGCCGATGTCAGCAGCCTGATCCCATCCTGGTTAAGGTGGAGCCCATCATTCTGGAATAGGTTCCCTCCTCCTCCAAATGTTACCCAGTTCCTTACAAATCTAAACCCCTCCTTCCTGCACCATCACTTCTTCCATGTATTGAGACTCCGGAGCGCTACCTGGTTATCCTCCTCCCACCAGGTCTCACAGATTTATTTATTTGTTGCATTTGTATCCCACATTTTCCCACCTATTTGCAGTCTCAATGTGGCTTACAATAATACATCTTAACAATCGTCAATCAAGAGTAGATGAAACAATTGGTTACATAAAGAACAAGTGTAACACAATGGGTATAATCAATTCGATAAATCAAAAAGCAGACAGATTCTCTAGTAAGTAATGATGTGTTGGAGTTCATGTTATTGATTATTATTTATTTGTTTTATTTATTTATAGCATTTATACCCCGCTCTTTCCCACTCGATAGCAGGTTCAATGCGGCTTACAATGTATGAGTACAGAGTATCACAGAGATACAGTGTATGGATGCAAAGCATCGTTGAGGTAATACAATGTATGATTAAGTATCACAGAGATAACACAATTGTAAAGGGAAGGGACAAGAGGAAGAGATGAGGGGGAAGGATTGAGGCATGGGTAATGTTAGTGGTGGGGATAAGTTTCTTAAGCTAGGCTGGGTCGTTTGGATAGGCTTGTTTGAAGAGGTATGTTTTCAGCAGCTTTCGGAAGGGTAGATGTTCGTTTGTTGTACGGATGAATCTTGGTATGGCGTTCCAGAGTTGGCTGCCTATAACGGAGAAGTTGGATGCGTAGTAGGTTTTGTATTTGAGACCTTTGCAATTGGGAAGGTGAAGATTGAGATATGTTTGAGAAGATTTGGACCTGTTCCTGGCTGGGAGGACGATTAGATTGGTCATGTAACTTGTAGATTCTCCGTGGAGGATCTTGTGGATCAGTGTGTGGACGTTGAAGTTTATTTGTTCCTTGATAGGGAGCCAGTGGAGTTTTACACAGAGTGGTGTTGCACTTTCGAACCATGATTTACCAAAAATGAGTCTGGCTGCCGTGTTTTGGGCGGTTTGGAGTTTTTTTTAGGACTTGGGCTTTGCAGCCAATGAAGATGCTGTTGCAGTAGTCAGCGTGGGTGAGTTCTGTGGATTGTACCAGATTGCAGAAAGTTTTTTGGGGGGAGGAATGGTTTTACTTTTTTCAGAACCCACATCATGTTGAACATTTTCTTCGTCACGGCTTTACTACTACTACTTAACATTTCTAAAGCGCTACTAGAGTTACGCAGCGCTGTACAATTTAACATAGAGGGATGGTCCCTGCTCAAAGAGCTTACAATCTAAGAGACAAATGAACGGTCAGTCCGATAGGGGCGGTCAAAATGGGGCAGTCTGGATTTACTGAACGGTAAGAGTTAGGTGCCGAATGCAGCATTGAAGAGGTGGGTTTTAAGCAAAGACTTGAAGATGGGCAGGGAGGGGGCTTGGCGTAAGGGCTCAGGAAGGTTGTTCCAAGCATAGGGTGAGTTTCTAGAGTTAGATGGCTGTCTAACGTTACTCCAAGGATTTTTAAGTTGTGATATTGGGATTGTAACGTCGGGGGTGATCAGGGTGGTTGGGAGTAGAGTGGAGTGTCTTGATGAGAGGATTAAGCATTGAGTTTTTTCTTTATTCAGTTTCATTTTGAAGGCATTGGCCCAGGAGGCTAAGATGTTCATAAGTACATAAGTAGTGCCATACTGGGAAAGACCAAAGGTCCATCTAGCCCAGCATCCTGTCACCGACAGTGGCCAATCCAGGTCAAGGGCACCTGGCACGCTCCCCCAACGTAAAAACATTCCAGACAAGTTATACCTAAAAATGCGGAATTTTTCCAAGTCTATTTAATAGCGGTCTATGGACTTGGCCTTTAGGAATCTATCTAACCCCTTTTTAAACTCCGTCAAGCTAACCGCCCGTACCACGTTCTCCGGCAACGAATTCCAGAGTCTAATTACACGTTGGGTGAAGAAAAATTTTCTCCGATTCGTTTTAAATTTACCACACTGTAGCTTCAACTCATGCCCTCTAGTCCTAGTATTTTTGGATAGCGTGAACAGTCGCTTCACATCCACCCGATCCATTCCACTCATTATTTTATACACTTCTATCATATCTCCCCTCAGCCGTCTCTCCCCAAGCTAAAAAGCCCTAGCATTCTCAGCCTCTCTTCATAGGAAAGTGTTCAAATTGTGAGTTCAATTGGATAAAATAATATAAGCATACAAGATACAGTACAGATAAAAATTTTTTTTATTCAACTGTCACTATTATGACAGTGCTATGTAATCAATCATGTTACATAGGAAGCAAGTATGCATCAAGCACAGAGATGAAGTTGCTTGCAAACACTGTTTTCTATCTTTCTTATATACACAACATGTCTCTAACTTAAGCTATTCTCAGCTATTTATCTTTCCCTTGCCCTTTGCTCTATCTACAAATCAGCAGACCCCAGACATTATCTGTTCTTAAGGGAAGGTCTTTTTCTTTCTGTTTTTGCACTGTTCAGCATTCCACTGATCAATCATGTGCACATTCCTTTGCAAGGTCTCAGCTTTTTACAAGCCTCCTGTAATTTTCCATTCTTTTTCTATACAAACCTCCCTTGAACACTGTTGACAGTGTTCACAACATTATACACCAATAGTTTCACTAGCATGTTTGGGCTTGCTTAAGATATAGAATGTCACATTATTCTTTTTCACAAGGCCGTCGTCACTAGGAAACAGTTTCTTTCAGGTGTTTTTTCTCCATTTGAAATGCTCTTGCATACAGCACTTTTAAATTGTGTGTGTCATTTTTCGCAATCAATTCCTGATTGACTTGGGTTATATTCACATTTTGCTCTTGTGAGATCATAGTTGTGGTTGTTACTTTACTCAGTATATTTCTACACATTTTCATACAGCAAGGAATTAGACAAGCTAGTAACAATAACACTATTATAAATACAATTGCAAATGTTACAAGACTTTTTAACCATGGACCCAGTCCTCCAAACCATCCTTTTACTGATTCCCACCATGAGGTATCCAATAACCTTCATAATCTTGACTTGATAATTTTGCTAAGTCAACAATACGTTTCATTGCATTCTTACAATTATTGATTGATTTCTAATTACTGAACAACACGATGTGTCATTCACTATGCCGCATACTCCTCCAGATTGGGCCAACATGAAATCAACTGCCATGCGTGTGTGCATTGCATATCTCGCTGTATCATCAATTTCCTCTTGAAGTGCTGCTATAGCTATGTCTAATTCATGTGTTACAACATGTAATAGTGATTGTAAGCGTCTGATTGACATACCCATTTCAGCTGCAATGGCAGATCCTGCAAATGGAAGCCATCCAGTGGCTGACAAGGCATCTAGACGTGTCTTGGTCATAGGATAGGTACTGTTAATATAGTCTAATGCTAATTGTAATGCTTGATCATCTCCTGTTAAAGTACTAAAGGAGGTACTGGAAACATCTCTTTTGCGTCGTCTTTGACTATTAGAACTATGTGATGTGCCATTTAATGGAATGATCAAATCAAATAAATTTAGTTGAACAAGAGTGCAGAACTTATAACATGATGGAAGATAAGTGTACAGGATATTATCACATAACAATAATCCCCTAACCGTAAAGACTGTAGAGAAGTTAGGTTATGATATAAAGCATAGGTTTGAGAAAAAGGAAAAATAGGGTTATTTGGTTCCTTAACTGAAGAACAAGCAGTAGGCACAGCAGTAATGGCTTGTATAGAAGAGGCATTAAATTGACATAATGAAAAGAAGAAAGTCAAATTTGTGAGAGTAAGGTTAGTAGAGGTCACATAAGAGGTTGTCAGTGTCCGGTTACAAGTTGTTTTGTTAGCACAGGCTATAGATGTTGCAGTCTGATTTATGACATAGGATCCCTGTAACACAGTCCAATTTCGGGATTGTATGTCATAAGTATAATTACATAAAACATTAGGTATCTTACCCTGAAGTGAACTAGAATTTATCAGACACCAATAGTTTAATGCAGGAATAGTATGAGCAAATAAAGAAGGCAGGCGTTGAGTAGTAACATTGCTCCAATATTGCCTGTGCTCATGATCCAGACCCAAATAACAGGTACCATTACTGAAACAGTTATGAATACCTTGCAACTTAATCATAGAATAAGGGTGAACATGTGCTGGAATGGTAGTTACAGAAGTGACAAGTGGAGTGCAAACAATACAGTTAGTCAGATTAAGAGTCTTTGATGCATGTTGAATTCTCTCAACATATGTATTGAGTCCATAAGTAAGTCCTACCAGCAAACAAATTACAAAAACCTTCATAATTCTTTTTGCACTGATGTTGTTGCTAATCTACGCCTGGGGGCACAATGGTGGTTTCTATTAACTCAGGTGGTCCTGGATCAGGAGCCTTGCGTAAATCAGATAGATGTATCCAGGTAGTATGGTCTGACAATTTTGCTGCTGTGTGAGTTAGCTCTTTTATTTCAAATGGTCCCACGTAAATTGGGTCCTTCCAGGTTTTATGTGTGAAGTTCTTTCGAAGGACCTTTTGACCCACTGAAAAAGATGAAGAAAAAGTCATGTTAGAAACTTCCTTTGATTTACAGATTGCCATGTCTCTGGTTAAATTTATTATTGGATTTATTTGTTTCCAATAATTAGTTATACCGTCAAAGCCGGTATCAATCTCTTTTACAGGTACCCCTCTAGGGTCTCGTCCTGTATGTAATTGAAAAGGTGTTATCTGTAATTTTGTACTTGGATGACATCTTAACTGTAATACAGCCATGGGTAATAAGTCCAACCAAGTATATTTCTTTTCTGAGCCTTGATTCAACGAGGCTAGTAAGACTCTAAGTCTTGTTTTTAATAGGCCATTATAGCGTTCCACTAGGCCGTTAGAAGTAGGGCGATAGACTGCCACCCGTCTGTGTAATATTCCACATAAGTCAGTCATATCTTTGACCAATGAATTTACAAAATGACTTCCATTGTCCGTTACCAATTTTTGTGGACACCCATGTGCAGGTAGTATGTACTTCAGAAAAGTGTCTATTACTACCTGAGCAGTTTCCTTTGAACATGGAAATGCTTCCACCCACTTTGTAAATGCGTCAACCCACACTAAAAGATACCTTTTACCTTTTACCGGTATTACCATATCTGTAAAGTCCAAATGCCATTCTACTCCTGGTCCTGAAGGAATTGGAATGGATCCGGGAGAAATCACTGGTCCTCTATGTACTATATTTTTAGAACAAACCATACAATTTAATACAATTCGTGTGGCATAAGCAAATATATTTGGATGCCAAAAAGAAACTTCCATAGCTTTGCTCATGTCAGACGCTGGTAAATGCAATGTTATATGCCAATTATAAAATTATTTATCAATTCAGAAGTAGAAATACATATCTTTCCACTCGGGTGTATCCATTTAGTTTTTCCTGCATCCATTTTAAATCAATTAATCAGAACAGGGCCTCTATGTAGGCCTCAGGGCATAAATGATAATAATTCACTCAATATCTGGTCAAACCCTTAACAAAAATGCCATTAGCTTAATTCTACTCAAATTTCATGCTTCTTTTGATAGGTAATACAGAATAAAATGAATTGCTATTCTGTGGCCTATCCCCAAACAGTATAGTCCTGTTGAAACACTTCCACATATATCCACTTCCACAACCCTTCTATCTAACTTACAAGTGTACTTTCGTAGCACATAATCATGTACTCCTGCCATGTGGTTATTCACACTATTCACACAACTTGCACATTGGCAGTATATCTTTTACAAGCTTCAAACATCTCAGTAACCTTTCAATGAATGGGAACTTGCTTCCATCTTCTTCACAATGTGATTCCCTATGATTTAAAACTTACATTTAGATCTTTATCATGGTACACCTCACCTCTCTGGACAACCAGGTTTAAGCGTCCAGCTAAAATCATGAGACATATGATTTATGGAGAAAAGTTAGAAAACAAGGATGATGTCAGCAAAGTAGGCAGGTGCCTAGAAATGTTCTATAGCAGCACAAAGCATTCTCATTCAAGGTACATTAACAACTTCTTAATCTGAGCATTCAGCTAAATTCCTTTACCCTGGAGGGGGCAATATCTCTGGAGTCCCAATTGCCCAAGGTAAAGTAACACAGATATATTTATCACAGCATGATGAATTAAACACATTAAGTAGTTTAGTAGACAAACGGTTCCTTGCATAAATCACATTATTAAAACAAAAGTCTGTAAACTTGTGCATGTAATACACACAAAGATCAGCAGAGGGAGCAAGTCATCAATAAAAGAAAGAAGAGTGACATCATAAGCAAACAACTGAACACTGAAACAACGAAAATCCACATGAAACCTAAAACTTCTCTCTCTGAAATCTCAATTACCTGTGGTACAGAACATACACGTGGGATATTTCACTAGACAAACATTTAGTATACAAATCTTAATGAGGTAGATACAGGGAATAGGCAAGAAATAGTCTGCAAGTCTTATGAATAACTTAGGAATTTGCATCCCTCCCCTGCAGTGGAGGAAAACAAATTTAGTGCAATACAATTAAGCAGCTGTGATTTGCACTGCCTACGAGACTCATAAGGTTTGCATAAAAGACAAATGAATCATGGCTACAGGCAGCTGAGTTTTAAAATCCAATGTTTTAACTTTTGGGGTGTGGGATACCTTCTGTGGTTTTCTTTACATTCTTTAGGGACTATGGTCAGTAAATGAACACGATACCATGCTTTGAACCCAAGTGCAGCATGGAGCTATGAGAATACAAATATTAAATCTAATGTCATAAAAGAAAAACAAAGTGAGGCAACCCAGGCAGTTGCCTAGAAGGGCACTGGGATAGCACAAAATCGTGGTATACAAGGTATATAAAATTTGTAATAACTACACAATCTAAAACTCAGCTAAATAATTCCTATTTATTTATTTATTTTAAACCTCAGAAAATGCCGTCATGCACCTTTCAGTAAATCACAAAGTTGAAAGTTAACATAGCGTGACAAAAACAGCTGGAGGAAAATCAAGGCTACATTCCTGAAGGGAGGCATTATATTTAACCTCCGTAATACTATACCCATAAGACTTAAAGAAAAGCATGAATTGTCATACCCTTTTTAACAACCAGATTCAAGAAAGATAAACAACATTATCCCCAGCAACGAAATCCTGGTGCTGCATATACAAAGCTTGCACCGTCTGCTGTAGAAGAGACAGGAACCTCAATATCAATATTAATATTAGCCATTTTACAAGCTGGACAGAAGTATTGAAAATAGTAACAAAATAAAAAGTAAAAGAAAGAAGAAAAAATAGAAGACAAGAAGGGCTAGCAGCGTTAACAAATAAAAGAATGGATTGTACAGTGTGACGTCACAAAGATTATACTCACATAAATCAAGCTTCTTCAATTACGAACAACACTCCTGAAGACTGCAGTGGACCTCTCACGAGCTGGCCAGTATCGTAAGACCGGGACACTGTTGATCAGTCTAAAGGGATCAGTTCTTCGTAGTCGTGTGAACTACAGACCTGCCGCGTCCACGCCCACTCTCCTCACACGGGGCACCAATTTGTTCAAATTGTGAGTTCAATTGGATAAAATAATAATAAGCATACAAAAGATACAGTAAAAATTTTTCTTTTTATTCAACTGTCACTATTATGACAGTGCTATGTAATCAATCATGTTACATAGGAAGCAAGTATGCATCAAGCACAGAGATGAAGTTGCTTGCAAACACTGTTTTCTATCTTTCTTATATACACAACATGTCTCTAACTTAAGCTATTCTCAGCTATTTATCTTTCCCTTGCCCTTTGCTCTATCTACAAATCAGCAGACCCCAGACATTATCTGTTCTTAAGGGAAGGTCTTTTTCTTTCTGTTTTTGCACTGTTCAGCATTCCACTGATCAATCATGTGCACATTCCTTTGCAAGGTCTCAGCTTTTTACAAGCCTCCTGTAATTTTCCATTCTTTTTCTATACAAAAGTCGTCCCATCCCCACTATCATTTTCGTCGCCCTTCGCTGTACCTTTTCCAATTCTACTATATCTTTTTTGAGATACGGAGACCAGTACTGAACACAATACTCCAGGTGCGGTCGCACCATGGAGCGATACAACGGCATTATAACATCTGCACACCTGGACTCCATACCCTTCCTAATAACACCCAACATTCTATTCGCTTTCCTAGCCGCAGCAGCACACTGAGCAGAAGGTTTCAGCGTATCATCGACGACGACACCCAGATCCCTTTCTTGATCCGTAACTCCTAACGCGGAACCTTGCAAGACGTAGCTATAATTCGGGTTCCTCTTACCCACATGCATCACTTTGCACTTGTCAACATTGAACTTCATCTGCCACTTGCACGCCCAATCTCCCAGTCTCGCAAGGTCCTCCTGTAATCGTTCACATTCCTCCTGCGACTTGACGACCCTGAATAATTTTGTGTCATCGGCGAATTTAATTACCTCACTAGTTATTCCCATCTCTAGGTCATTTATAAATACATTAAAAAGCAACGGACCCAGCACAGACCCCTGCGGGACCCCACTAACTACCCTCCTCCACTGAGAATACTGGCCACGCAATCCTACTCTCTGCTTCCTATCTTTCAACCAGTGATTACTTTTTTAGAGATTTGTGCAAGGTTGGATTGGAAAGGGGATGAATATGATAACGTCATCTGCATAGATGAAGGGGTTTAGGCCAGCTTTGGGTAGGGATTTAGCCAGAGGAATCATCATAAGATTGAAGAGGATCGGGGATAGAGGCGATCCTTGGGAGACTCCGCATTGTGAGGACCATGCAGATGATATAGATGAGGTTGACTTAACTTGATAGGATCTGGTGATGATAAAGCTTTTTATCCATTTAATGATGTTTCCGCCTATCCCTAGTTTTTCCAGTAGTTTTGTAAGAATATCGTGGTCTACCATGTCAAATGCACTGGATAGGTCGAACTGCAGAAGAAGTATGTTGTTGTCAAATGAAATTTCTTGTTTGAACTTGGATATTAGGGTGAGTAGTACAGTTTCAGTGCTGTGTGTAGGTCGAAAACCTGATTGTGACTCATGAAGTATGGAGAATTTTTGTATGAATTCGTTGAGTTGGGAGGTCACTCGATTTTCCATTAGTTGTTAAGTAATGTATTCCACAGTTGGGTGCCAATGTAAGAAAAGCAGGATGCATGAACTAGTTTGTATTTTAAACCTTTACAACTAGGGAAGTGGAGTCCCAAGAATGTACGTGCTGATTCTTTTAGCGTTCCTGGAGGTAAATCAATAAGGTCTGACATGTATGCCGGAGCATTTCCATGAATGATTTTATGGACCAATGTGCAAACTTTGAACATAGATCGCTCCTTAACTGGGAGCCAATGGAGCTTCTCTTTTAGGGGTTTTGCACTTTTGTATTTTGACTTTCCAAAAATGAGTCTAGCTGCTGTATTCTGGGCTGTCTGAAGTTTTTTTTATGATATGTTCTTTATAACCAGTATACAGCGCACTGCAATAATCTAGATGACTCAACACCATTGATTGTACCAGGTTGCAAAAAATGCCTCTTGGGAAGAAAGGTTTTAGTCTTCTGAGTTCCACGATTGATTTGAAACATCTTCCTAGTTGTATTATTAACATGGCCATCAAGCGTTGAGATTACGATCAATGGTTACTCCAAGAATCTTCAAAGTGTCTGAAACAGGAAGGGAAAATTTGGAGTGGTTATGGAGGGTGAATTTGTTTGTGTGTATTATGACGTAACGTATAAGACACTGTGTATTTTTCTGGCGTTAAGTTTTAATTGAAAAGCATTCGCCCATGAATGCATAATTTAGAAGCTGTGTTGATATCATCATAATTTCGATAGATTATGTTTGAACGGGGTATAGATCGTACCAATCTGCATATATGTACGGATTGAGGCCTTGATTGATAATATCTTGGCTAGGGTGCATTCATGATTAGGTTAAATAGAGTCAGGGAGAGTGGAGATCCCTAGGGAACTCCGCATTCTGGTATCCAAAGAGCTGACGTATTCGAGTTAAATTTACTTGATAAGATCTTGTAGGTTAAAAAAAACCTCTGAACCAATTGAGAACGTTTCCTCCAATTCCGAAGAAATCCAGAATATTTAATAAAATTTTGTGGCTTATCATGTCGAATGCACAGGACATGTCAAATTGTAGGAGGAGTATGTTATTGCCAGTTGCTATAGATCGTTTAAGTTTATTGAGAAGAGTGGTTAATATTGTTTCAGTACTATGGTTAGACCAAATCCTGATTGAGACTCATGGAGATTGAAAATTTATCTAGGTATTCAGTGAGTTGTTTGGTCACCATACCTTCCATTAACTTGGTTATCAGGGGGATAGACGCTACTGGGCGATAATTGGTTACATCATCAGCGTTCTTCTTTGAGTCCTTGGGTATAGGGGTGAGTAAATATTTCCTTTATCCTTTGGGAATAATCCATTTTGTAGCATATAGTTCATATGTAACGTGAGGTCACATATAAATTTTTGAGGAGCTGAATTAAGGTAAAATTATGTATCATACCTGATAATATTCCTTCCCTTAATCATAGCTGATCAATCCATAGACTGGTGGGTTGTGTCCATCTACCAGCAGGTGGAGATAGAGAGCAATCTTTGCCTCCCTATATGTGGTCATGTGCTGCCGGAAACTCCTCAGTATGTCGATATCAAAGCTCCATCCGCAGGACTCAGCACTTAGAGGATTACACCCACAAAGGGACACTCTGCCTAGCTCACCACCCGCCGAAACGGGGGAGGGGAAATATTCCAGTGCACCACCGCGGGGGCAGTGGGCGGGAAACCACACCCGCCGATGCGGGAGGATCTGGCTTATCCTGCTACCGCGGGAGGAGCTGGCTTACCCTAACACCGCCGAAGCGGGAGGGAGCGCCGGCATGATTTAGTTATCAATCCAGCCACCGCCGAAGCGGGGGGAGAGGAAGCAGCAGCTCACTGTAACACAAAATCGTCTCAACTCGATGAGACTCCAATTGGAAGAACTTGAACACAAAGTCCTCGCGAACAGGAACTGAAGACTGAACTTGAACCTGAAATATAACCAGAACACAAACAATACAGATATCTGGGAGGGACTATGGATTGATCGGCTATAATAAAGGGAAAGAAAATGATCAGGTATGATACATAATTTTACCTTCCCTATCATCAAGCCGATCAATCCATAGACTGGTGGGATGTACCTAAGCAATACTCACCCAGGGCGGGACATGGAAATCCCTGAACGCAACACTGAAGCTCCAAACTGGGCCTCGGCCCGAGCAGCCACATCCAAGCGGTAATGTCGTGAGAAGGTACGAGCCGACGACCAAGTAGCCGCTCTGCAAATCTCTTCCAAGGAGACAGATCTGGACTCCGCCAATGAGGCTGCCTGTGCTCTAGTAGAGTGTGCCTTCAGCTGAATAGGCGGAATCTTCCCTGCCGCCACATAAGCTGCCGTAATCATCTCCTTGACCCAATGTGCCACCGTAGGCTTAGATGCCTGCAGACCCTTACGAGGGCCTGCGAACAGCACGAACAGGTGATCCGACTTCCGGAAATCATTGGTCACTTCCAAGTATTTGATGATGACCCGTCTAACATCCAGACATATTGAGAGCACGGTACTCCTCTGGGTAATCCTCCCTATGAAAGGAGGGTAGACAAAGCTGCTGATTCACATGGAAGCGAGAAGCATCTTGGGCAGGAAGGAAGGCACTGGGCGAATCGACATTCCTGCCTCAGTGAACCGCAGGAACGGCTCTCTACACGAAGCGCCTGGAGCTCGGAAACTCTTCTGGCTGAGGTGATAGCCACCAGGAAGACCGCTTTCAATGTCAGATCCTTCAGCGATGCCCTTGCCAAGGGCTCGAAGGGCGGCTTCTGCAAGGTCCGTAGCACCAGATTGAGATTCCACGTAGGCACTATCGAGTGCAGAGGGGGGCGCAGGTGATTAACTCCTTTGAGAAAGCGCACCACATCTGGCTGTGAAGCCAGAGAAGCCCGCTTCAGCTGACTCCTGAAGCAAGCTAGAGCAGCCACCTGGACTCTCAGCGAACTGAGCGACAGGCCTTTCTGCAGACCTTCTTGCAGGAACGCCAACACTGAAGATATTGGAGCAGTGAAGGGCGATAAAGAGCCTGCCTCGCACCACGATGCAAAGGTACGCCAAACCCTGGCATAAGTGGTAGAAGTAGAGCGCTTCCTTGCTCTCAGCATAGTGGCGATGACCTTGTCTGAGAAGCCCTTCTTTCTCAGCCGCTTCCGCTCAAGAGCCAGGCCGTAAGACCAAAGGGGGAGGGATCCTCCATCACCATGGGACCCTGATGCAAGAGGCCCGCTCCGCTGGCAGCCACAGAGGGCCGTCCACTGTGAGCCTGATTAAGTCCACATACCAGAGATGTCTGGGCCAATCCGGACCCACCAGGATCACCCGGGCCCGGATGCTTTGCCACACGGCTTAGCACTCTGCCCAACATGGGCCAGGGCGGGAACACGTAGAGAAGCTCCTGTGTCGGACACTGCTGGAGAAGAGCATCGACTCCCAGAGATCGAGGGTCCCGTCCTCTGCTGAAAAAGCGCGGCACTTGGCAATTGGCCGAGGACGCCATCAGATCCAGGCTTGGCTGGCCCCAGCGCTTCGTGATGACCAAGAACGCCCGAGCAGACAGTTGCCACTCTCCGGGAGCCAAGGTATGGCGACTGAGAAAGTCCTCCTTGACATTCATGACTCCCGCAATGTGAGCCGCCGACAGCTGTTCCAGATTTGCCTCCGCCCACAGGCATAGCTTCATGGCCTCCTTGGCCAGAGGGGCGCTCCTGGTACCTCCCTGATGATTGACATAGGCCACAGCCGTGGCGTTGTCTGGCAGGACCTGTACAGGCCTCAGCACCAGTACCGGGAGAAACTCTAGAAGTGCCAACCGAATGGCTCGGAGTTCCAGGTTGATGGGCCACTTCGTCTCTGCAGGGGACCAAAGCCCCTGCGCTGTCCTTCCCAGACAGTGGGCTCCCCAGCCCGTCAAGCAGGCGTCCGTCGTGACGACAACCCACTCCGGGGTCGTAAGAGGCATTCCTGCGGACAGCTTGTCTGGCCTCAGCCACCAACTCAGCGCCTTTCGCACCGCTGGATCCAAGGGAAGGGGTACAACTTAATCCTCCGAAACTGGGGTCCACCGCCGCAGAAGAGAGTGCTGTAGTGGTCTCATATGAGCCCTGGCCCAGGGCACTACCTCCATTGTGGCCGTCATGGAGCCCAACAGCTGCACATAATCCCAAGCCCGAAGAGTAGAATAGGCTAGGAACTGGCCCACCTGGGCCCGAAGCTTGGCGCTCCGGTTGTCTGGCAGGAACACTCTGCCCACTTGGGTGTCGAATCGAACTCCCAGATACTCCAGGGACTGAGTCGGGCGCAGCTGGATTTTCTCCCAGTTGATGATCCATCCCAGGGAGCTCAGAAGAGCAATGACCCTGTCTGTAGCTCTCTCGCACTCCGCATAGGAAGGGGCTCGGATCAGCCAGTCGTCCAGATAGGGATGGACTTGCACTCCCTCCTTGCGGAGGTAAGCCGCGATGACCACCATTATTTTGGAGAAGGTCCGCGGAGCAGTAGCCAACCCGAACAGGAGGGCACTGAACTGGAAGTGTCGGCCCAGTACTGCAAAGCGCAGAAAGCGCTGATGAGGCGGCCAGATGGGAATATGCAGGTAAGCTTCCTTGATGTCCAGGGATACCAGGAATTCTCCCTTTTTCACCACAGCTATTACGGAGCGGAGAGTCTCCATCCGGAAATGCCGTATCCTTAAGGCCCGATTGACTCCCTTGAGGTCGAGGATAGGCTGCACAGCACCTCCCTTCTTTGGCACCACAAAGTAAATGGAGTAACGTCCCTTGCCAAGTTGATCTACTGGCACTGGGACCACCGCGCACAGGTGGAGCAGGTTGTCCAAAGTTTGCTGTACTGCCGCCACTTTGACTGGAGACTTGCAGGGAGAGTTTACGAACCCGTCTCGCAAGGGCCGGCAGAACTCTAACTTGTAGCCGTCTCTGATGACTTCCAGGACCCAAGCGTCTGAAGTTACCCTGGTCCACTCACCCAGAAATGAGGATAGCCGTCCTCCGATCTGCTCTGGGGCATGGACCAGGGCCCCGTCATTGGGTACGAGACCCTGGGGGAGGGCCGGAGGACGAACCTCCGGGACGGCGGTCCCTGCGAAAGGAATGCTGCTTGGGGGAGAAGTTCCGCTTGAAAGAAGAGGAGGCAGAGGAGGCCGACTTGCCCGGGCAATACCGACGGGCTTCCTGAAATCGGAGGGACCAGGGCGAGCACTGCCGGCCCGAGCCCTGACCTCCGGCAACCTCTTGCCCTTAGATGTGCCGAGCTCCGTGACGATCTTGTCCAGCTCTTCCCCAAAGAGCAGCTTGCCTGTAAAAGGCAACTTGGCTAGGCGAGATTTTGAGGCATGGTCAGCCGACCAGTGCTTGAGCCATAGCCACCGCCGGGCAGAGACTGTCTGAGCCATACCTTTAGCTGAGGCTCTCAAGACATCATACAGCAAGTCCGCCAAGTAGGCCAAGCCCGACTCCAGGGCCGGCCAGTCCACCCTCAAGGAAGAATCCGAGGGGGAAGCCCGCTGCAAAACGGTCAGGCATGCCCTGGCCACATATGAGCCGCAAACCGAGGCTTGCAAGCTCAGGGCAGCTGCCTCAAAGGCCGACTTTAAGGCCACCTCCCATCTCCTGTCCTGCGCGTCCTTCAGGGCGGTGCCACCTTCCATCGGCAGAGCCGTCTTCTTAGTCACCGCAGTGATTAAAGAGTCTACTGTGGGCCAGAGAAAGGCCTCCCGTTCACCCTCAGGCAGAGGGTACAGACGGGACATGGCTCTGGCTACCTTAAGGCTCGCTTCAGGGGCATCCCATTGAGCTGAAATTAAAGTCTGCATGGCTTCATGAACGTGGAAGGTTCTAGGCGGACGCTTCGTACCCATCATAATGGCAGAGCCCGCCGAGGCTGAGAGAGAGTCTTCCTCAGGAGAGGAAATTTTCAAAATGCTCATGGCCTGCACTAGCAGGTTGGGCAAATCCTCTGAGCGAAAGAGCCGCGCCGCGCCGCAGAGGGGTCATCCGCTCCATCCAAGTGGGGATTAGTCTCCTCTAAAGAATACCCTAAGGACCTTTGGGAGAACTCCGATAAGCTGCCCTCCTCCACATCAGAGGAGGCCGAGTCCCTTAGGGCCTGGAGATCCACCTGAGGGCGTTTGATCATAGAAGCCTCATCACCCTTATCAGACAGGGGAGCAGGGGCAGCGTTTTGCATAAGGAAAGCCTGATGCAGTAGCAAAATAAACTCAGGGGAGAAACCCCCCTGTCTGGGCACTTCTGCAGCCTGGGCCACGGCTCTAGAGGCACTCTCAACCTGTGCTCCCAAGAGCAGGGGAGAGGCGCGCTTCGCATCTAAAATGGCATCCGCCGTGACACTCCGTGAAGGAGCCGCGCGGGAAGAATGGCGCTTTAAATTCGCCAACTTTATACCATCGCCCGAGTCAAGGGCGACTATACTATTAACGTCTCCCACCTCAAGGGCGGCCCAAGAAGGAGCCGACCGAGAAGCGTGGCCGGCCACAACCGGGAGGGCGGTCAGTGGGGGATGGGCGCCTAAGGCGGGAAAAACCGCCGTACCGGAGGAAAACCCAGGGAACTCTCCTGATGCCAAAAAGGCGCCCAAAAAGGCGTCTCTGCCTTTGAACCCCCCGCTTCCCCACTAGACGCACGCACGCGGTCCGGGGAGCGTCTTTTCACGCCCTTACCATCCGACGCCATAGCCACGTGGAGACCGTTCGGGGGACCCCCTGCCTGCTAGTAAAAGGTAAAAATTACCTGCTTCTCGCTCCGAGCTGCAACGATTTGGAGTTCCAGTGAGTAGCTGCAACAAAAGACGTCTTTCTCTCAAAGACGTCTATTTTTCTGTTGTTTTTTTTTTTTAAACGGAGCCAGTGGGAGGGGGGAGAAAAGGAGGGACCTGGAACCACAAGGTTTCACTTGCTCAAGAAGAGCCCTCAACCCCAGGTACTCAACAAAACCTAAACAATTAGGCTTGGAGACCTAGCCAGAGCTGCTGCTGTGTGACCACACACCTGCTGAGATAGAGGAGTTTCCAGCAGCACATGACCACATATAGGGAGGCAAAGATTGCTCTCTATCTCCACCTGCTGGTAGATGGACACAACCCACCAGTCTATGGATTGATCGGCTTGATGATAGGGAAGAAGCTTGTTAGGGCATGTGTCCAGATTGCAGTGGGATTTGGCATACTTCTTGAGCAATTGGGAGATGGAATCATCCAAGAGTGTATCAAAATTAGTTTAGGTTCTGTCTACTGGATGTTCACCAGGTAATGGGTCTAGATAACCAAGAAATTTTACGTAGTCTGTGGAATTTATAGGTAACGTGAGTCGTAGCTTAATAATTTTCTCTTTGAAGTAATTAGCAAGATTATCTGCTGAAGGGAGGTTTGTGCTGTTAATCGGTGTGGTATCTAATAGTTTGCTCACTAATTGAGGTTATGTGTATTATTGTAGTCTGGCCCAATTTCATTTTTGTAGTATGCTCTTTTGGTTCGTCTAATGGTGTATTTGTATTTTCTTTGTAGAAGTTTCCAAGCATTGAATGTGTCGTCGTCTTTCTTATTATTCCATGCTCTCTCTAACCTAACTTGATTTTGTAATTTGTTCAGTTCTTCATTAAACCATGGTATAGAGTTTTTTTTCTGTGTGAGGTTCTAGTTTGTAACAGGGGCGTAGCCAGACCTCGCTGGGAGGGGGGCCAGAGCCCGAGGTGTGGGGGCACTGTTTAGCCGCCCCCCCCACCGCCGCTGCATTAGACACTCCCCCTGCCAGCCTGCCCACATCCCCTTGAACCCCCCCTCCCGCCACCAACTCTCCCCCGCCGCTGTCGCCGCCCGCCCCATCGTCGTAAATGATACCTTTTTTGAAGAGAGAGACTTTCTTCCACTCGAGTAGCGCCTTTCTTCAACGGGCCCAGGCCCCCTCAGGCCCCAGGTAGCTACGCCACTGGTTTGTAATAGTGCTATGTTGTCTAAAATGCTTCTGCACCTGTTGTCCCAATATTGGAGAAAGTGAATGGACTCCATTTGAGTTGACCATTCATCAATGTAAAATAGTTGCCAAAATGTAACCGGGTTAATTTGACCTCTTGTGGTGTAGGATAGGCGTTCTTTAAAATGGTGTGAGTCATTTCCTCGCCATTGGAGGAGAAGATTTAATTTGTAATGATCTGACCATGGTACAGCTGTCCATTTTGTAGATGATAGTAGAAGATTTAGGTCTGATTAAAATTTATGCGTGATGATGTCTAGTGTGTGTCCTTTAATGTGGGTTGGTTCCATATTTGGCCAATGAAGATCCCATAGTAGGAAAAGTCCATGCATTCATGTGCATTAACAGAGTTAGAGTCTTCAAGGTGGAAATTAATATCTCCTATTATAATAAGGTTAGAGGATGACATACATGTGGTTGAAATGAAGTCCATAAAATGAGTTTGACAATCAAGCCAGTTTCCAGGAGGTCTGTAAAACAGGACTATATTAAGGTGGTCAAGTAAGTTTGTGTGATTAATTCTGACTGAGGCTATTTCGAGTTGGGGAAGTATTGATTCGGTTATGGTAGTAACAGTGAAGTGGGATCAATGGATTATTGCTATACCTTCCCCTCTTTTTCCATTCCTTGTCCAGTGGGTAATTTTGTAACCTGGGGGGCACAAGTCAAGAATTATTGGGTCTTTGAGGTCATGAATCCAGGTCTCGCTAATAAAAAGATCAAGGTTATCTGAAACGATCCAGTCTGTTGTAGTGGTTGTTTTATTGACTGCGGACCTAGCATTAATATATCCCAATTGAATAGGTTGGCAGGATTCGGAAAGGGTCGAAGACGTATTAATTTGTATTAGTTGCCTATCCTCTTGGAGTCTAGTCTTGTTATGTCCTTTCTTTCCTTTAGATTGGTTATATCCATAAGAGATTAATTTTCCTTTTAATTGGTAATTATTCTTCTGGTGGGGGGTATTATATCTAGGTATTACTTGTCATCAAGCAGATGAATCTATTACGAGTGGGTTGTGTCCATCAACCAGCAGGGGGAGATAGAGAGCACTGAAAAACCATAGTGCCTCATGGCCAGCTAGCTCCATCTGCCTCTTCAGTATTTTCTATCTCCCCAGCAGGGTGGTTGCAGCTTGTTCAAGCTCCTTCAGAAAATCTGCCTGGGGTGGCTCCTGTGATTTTGCCAGTTGTAGCAGGGGTGTTGTGGCTGATGGTGCCCACTTTAAAGGCACATAGGTTAGCCCTTTCCCTGCCTTACCTGGCCCCCGATGTGAAAGTAGACAAATAGGCAAGCCCTGTCCCTGTCTTTGCCCACGCTGTGGATGCAGGCACATAGGTTCGCCCTTTCCCTGCCTTTCCCACGCTACTAATCCTCCGGAGATGGAAATTTGCCTCTTTTGCTGTTGCCTCAAACTTTCCTCACAGCGTTAAAAAAAAAAAAGTCGCAGAAAAGAGGTTTTCTTCTGATTGTGCAGCGTGACCGGAGCTCGGAAACTTCGTCTGGTGAGGTAAGAGCATTTGGTAGCTCCTTCGGGGAGGGCCCGCATTCGGGATGATTTTGGCGCAAATCCGCCATTTAGAATTTTCTGCCGTTTTCGGTGATGGCTGCTGTGAAAGTTAAGCGCTGTTCCGTTTGTGGCAAGCGCAAATCTGCAGTGGGGCTCTGTAAGGCGTGCTTTTCAGACGGTAGAGCCGGCCCGAGCATGGTGAGCGATGTTCCTTCCCGCTCCGTGGAGCTGGCAGCAGGCGCCATTTTGGAACAGCATGGCGCGACCCCCGCTGAGGCGGAGGGGTTTGAGCCTGGAGGGGCGCCTCATGTGGAGGCTAATAAAAGAGCTGTTTCCCCCGGACTGGAACCGGGAGGCCAGGGTGAGCCTTCGTGGTCTGGAGAGCCAGAAGAAGGTGCAGGATTGCCACCGGATCCAGATGATCCCTGCGCGGTGAGGATTTTCCACCGCGATGACCCTGGGAGTGCTGAGATCTCCTTCCGGTAATCCAAGGATGGCAAGTACTAAAAAGCCTGCTCGAGCCTTTCCTTTGCATGACTCCATCCAAGAGCTTATCATGGCTCAATGGGCTGACCCCGAGGGGCCTTTGAAGGTTGCCAGGGCTATGGGACAATTATACCCTCTAAATGAGGAGCATTTGGCACGCCTAGCAGTGCCTAAAGTGGATGCCCTGGTCACGGCTGTGACAAAGAAAACTACCCACCCAGTGGAAGGAGGAGTTGCCCTGAAGGACATGCAGGACCATCGCCTGGAGGCAGCTATGAAGCGGTCCTTTGAAATTTCAGGCCTATCCTTACGGGCGTCTGCATGCAGCTGTTATGCTGCTCGAGCCTGCCTCGCTTAGTTACAACAGGCGGTGGAACAGCCCGGAGATGGAGCGGAGCCCCTTGCGGAGGTGGCGCCGCAGATGGAGTCGGCCTTGTCTTTCTTGGCTGATGCCCTTTATGATCTGGTCAGAACTTCGGCTAAGCAGATGGCTGTAGCAGTGGCGGCTCGCCGTCTTCTGTGGCTACGGCATTGGGCAGCTGACATGGCCTCTAAGCAAAGGCTGGTGAAGTTGCCCTTTCAAGGCCTTCTCCTGTTTGGTGAGGAGCTGGAGAAAATTGTGAAAGGCCTGGGGGATGCCAAACCCCAGCGCTTACCCGAGGATAGGCCGCGGCCTTCTTCCAAGGGTCAGGCAGTTCCCCTCCTCTTACAGAGCTCGTTTCCGTGAAGCTAGAAGGTACCGCCCGGGACGTTCTGCTGGGTTCACTTCGCGTGCCCGCTTTCAGCAGAGGAACTCCTTTCGCTCGGACAAATGTTCCGCAGCAGCAGGCTCAAGACCTGGAGTTCAAGGGCGACCCTCTCAATGATGGTGCGCTGGCCCCCTCCTCGATTCCTGTGATAGGAGGACGACTTTCCCTCTTTCTCGAGGAGTGGGCCAAGATTTCCTCAGATCAGTGGGTCTTGGACCTGATCAGAGAAGGCTACAGAATAGAGTTCTATGCCCTGATAAGAGATGTGTTTGTGGAGTCCCGATGCGGTTCTGCCGCCAAACGGGCGGCGGTAGAGGAGACCTTGCAAGGCTTGATTCACATAGGGGCGGTTTCCCCCGTGCCTCCCGCCGAATGCGGCTCTGGCCGTTACTCCATTTACTTCGTGGTGCCACAAAAAGGAGGGTCTTTTTGGCCTATCCTAGACTTAAAAGAAGTCAACAAGTCTCTGAAAGTGCGGCATTTTCACATGGAAACCCTGCGCTCCGTCATAGCGGCGGTACAGCCAGGAGAGTTTCTCACGTCTCTGGACCTGAAAGAAGCTTACTTGCACATACCAATTTGGCCCCCGCACCAGAGGTTTCTGCGGTTTGCGGTGTTGGGAAAACATTTCCAGTTTTGGGCCTTGCCTTTTGGCCTCGCCACAGCTCCCCGAACCTTTTCCAAGGTAATGGTGGTAGTAGCTGCTTTTCTCAGGCGAGAGGATATCTGGGTTCACTCGTACCTAGACGACTGGCTCATCAGAGCAGACTCTGCAGAAGAGAGTCATCATGTTACAGCCAGAGTGGTCTCAGTACTGCAATCTCTGGGCTGGGTCGTCAATATAGCCAAAGGTCACCTGACCCCCCTCTCAATCTCTAGAATATTTGGGGGTCCGGTTCGACACAGCCTCGGGGATGGTCTTCCTATCCGAGCAAAGGCAGTGCAAGCTTCAGAACCAGGTCTGTCTGCTCCTGAGGATGCCTTGCCTGCGAGCTTGGAACATAGTCCAGCTGTTGGGGTCGATGACGGGGGGGGGGGGGGGGGTCGATGACGGCCACTTTGGAAGTGGTGCCTTGGGCAAGAGCGCACCTGAGACCTCTGCAGTGTTCCCTGCTTCAACGATGGTCTCCAATATCTCAGGATTATCAATGCAGACTCATGTGGCTCCCTGCGGCCCGGCTAAGTATGGAGTGGTGGTTCTCGGACAGTATGCTGCAGCGAGGAATGCCGCTAGCGCTCCCCGATTGGTGCCTAGTGGTAACAGATGCCAGCCTCAAGGGCTGGGGTGCACATTGCCGGGGAAGGCATGCCCAGGGTCTCTGGACACCCGAGGAGTCGGAGTGGTCCATCAATCGCTTGGAGTTGAAAGCGATTTTCCAGGCGCTTCTGGCCTTTCAATTGACCCTGGAAGGATTGGCTGTCAGAGTTCTGTCGGACAACACGACAGCGGTGGCCTACATAAATCGCCAAGGAGGCACTCAGTGCATTGCACTAGCAGCGCAGGCCGCGCAGATTTGCCACAGGGCTGAGCTTCATCTGCAGTTTCTGTCAGCAGCTCATATTGCAGGTCAGAGCAACGTGAAATGAGATTGAAGGGGGGCAGACTCAAGAAGAATGTCAGGAAGTATTTTTTCATGGAGAGGGTGGTGGATGCTTGGAATGCCCTCCCGCGGGAGGTGGTGGAGATGAAAACGGTAACGGAATTCAAACATGCGTGGGATAAACATAAAGGAATCCTGTGCAGAAGAAAGGGATCCTCAGGAGCTTAGCCTAGAATGGGTGGCAGAGCTGGTGGTTGGGAGGCGGGGCTAGTGTGGGCAGACATATACGGTCTGTGCTGGGGCTGGTGGTTGGGAGGCAGGACTAGTGCTGGGCAGACTTATACGGTCTGTGCCGGGGCTGGTGGTTGGGCAGCGGGGATAGTGCTGGGCAGACTTATACGGTCTGTGCCAGAGCCGGTGGTGGGTGGCAGGGATAGTGCTGGGCAGACTTATACGGTCTGTGCCAGAGCTGGTGGTTGGGAGGCGGGGATAGGACTGGCCAGACTTATACGGTCTGTGCACTGAAGAGGACAGTACAAATAAAAAAAGTAGCACATATGAATTTATCTTCTTGGGCAGACTGGATGGACCGTGCAGGTCTTTTTCTGCCGTCATCTACTATGTTACTATGTAAGCCGATTATCTGAGCAGGAATCAAATCGACCCAGCGGAATGGGAACTTGCAGATGAAGTATTCCTGCAGATATGTTCCAAATGGGGAAAGCCCGTAATGGATCTTATGGCGTCAAGCACAAATGCCAAAGTCCCGTGCTTTTACAGAAGACGGAGAGATCCTCGCTCGGCGGGGTTGGATGCCTTGGCTTAACCCTGGCCTCAGGGCCTCCTGTACATAAGTACATAAGTAGTGCCATACTGGGAAAGACCAAGGGTCCATCTAGCCCAGCATCCTGTCACCGACAGTGGCCAATCCAGGTCAAGGGCACCTGGCACGCTCCCCCAACGTAAAAACATTCCAGACAAGTTATACCTAAAAATGCGGAATTTTTCCAAGTCCATTTAATAGCGGTCTATGGACTTGTCCTTTAGGAATCTATCTAACCCCTTTTTAAACTCCGTCAAGCTAACCGCCCGTACCACGTTCTCCGGCAACGAATTCCAGAGTCTAATTACACGTTGGGTGAAGAAAAATTTTCTCCGATTCGTTTTAAATTTACCACACTGTAGCTTCAACTCATGCCCTCTAGTCCTAGTATTTTTGGATAGCGTGAACAGTCGCTTCACATCCACCCGATCCATTCCACTCATTATTTTATACACTTCTATCATATCTCCCCTCAGCCGTCTCTTCTCCAAGCTAAAAAGCCCTAGCCTTCTCAGCCTCTCTTCATAGGAAAGTCGTCCCATCCCCACTATCATTTTCGTCGCCCTTCGCTGTACCTTTTCCAATTCTACTATATCTTTTTTGAGATACGGAGACCAGTACTGAACACAATACTCCAGGTGCGGTCGCACCATGGAGCGATACAACGGCATTATAACATCCGCACACCTGGACTCCATACCCTTCCTAATAACACCCAACATTCTATTCGCTTTCCTAGCCGCAGCAGCACACTGAGCAGAAGGTTTCAGCGTATCATCGACGACGACACCCAGATCCCTTTCTTGATCCGTAACTCCTAACGCGGAACCTTGCAAGACGTAGCTATAATTCGGGTTCCTCTTACCCACATGCATCACTTTGCACTTGTCAACATTGAACTTCATCTGCCACTTGCACGCCCAATCTCCCAGTCTCGCAAGGTCCTCCTGTAATCGTTCACATTCCTCCTGCGACTTGACGACCCTGAATAATTTTGTGTCATCGGCGAATTTAATTACCTCACTAGTTATTCCCATCTCTAGGTCATTTATAAATACATTAAAAAGCAACGGACCCAGCACAGACCCCTGCGGGACCCCACTAACTACCCTCCTCCACTGAGAATACTGGCCACGCAATCCTACTCTCTGCTTCCTGTATGTGTTCCCTCCATGGCCCTTGATAGGGCGAGTGCTCCAGCGGATTCGGCTACACCAAGGAGAGGTGGTTCTCATTGCCCCCAATTGGCCCAGGAGGCCATGGTATGCAGACCTCCGGCAGATGCTGGTAGGGGATCCCCTGCCGTTACCTCTGGTACCGAACCTGTTGTCACAGGGCCCGGTAACCATGGAGGACGCCTGCCGCTTTGGTCTTACGGCATGGCTATTGAAAGGGCACAATTGAGAGACAAGGAATATTCCAGTAAAGTCATTTCCACTCTCCTACAGGCCCGCAAGTGTTCTACTTCCGTGGCTTATGCCACGATTTGGCGCCAATTTGAGGCTTGGTGTGCTTCTAAAGCGATCACACCCATGTGGGCTTCTGTCGCACCGATACTTGACTTTTTGCAGGATGGTTTACAAAAAGGCTTGGCCTATAATTCCCTGCGTGTTCAATTGGCAGCCTTAGCATGTTTTTGAGGGAAGGTCGCTGGCCTCTCTCTGGCTGCTTGCCCGGATGTGACACGGTTTCTTAGAAGGGTGCTTTGGCTCCGTCCTCCCATGCGGGCTCCGTGTCCGGCCTGGAACCTGGGGTTAGTTTTAAAGGCCCTTCAGTGTTCGCCCTTCGAGCCGCTCAGGCGGGCTTCGGAGAAGGATATGACCTTAAAGACGGTCTTTTTGGTGGCCGTGACATCGGCGAGACGGGTATCTGAGCTCCAGGTGCTGTCCTGTCGAGACCCATTTCTGCAATTCTCATTCCGGAGTAATGGTACGTATGGTGCCTTCCTTCATGCCTAAGGTGGTTTCAGTGTTTCACCTAAACCAGACTATTTTTCTGCCCTCCTTTACTAGGGAGGAGTTTCCGGAATCTTTTGGGCAGTTGCACCTTCTGGATGTGCGCAGGGCTCTGTTGCAGTATCTGCAGATGTCAAATGCTTTCAGGACCTCTGATCACCTTTTTGTTCTTTTGTCAGGTCCGCGCAGAGGGTCTCCAGCGTCTAAGGCCACTATAGCCCATTGGCTCAAAGAAGCTATCTTTTCAGCATATCTGCTATCTGGCCAGCCTCCGCCTGAAGCCTTTAAGGCACATTCCACAAGAGGGATTTCCTCTTCTTGGGCTGAAACTGGAGCACTCTCTCTTCAAGAGATATGTAGTGCAGCTACTTGGGCTTCGAAGCTCTCTTTTGCCCGACATTACAGGCTGGATGTGGCTGCCAGGAGAGACGTGCATTTTGGAGCACAAGTGCTGGTGCGTGGTGTGGCTTGTTCCTACCCTATCTAGGGATTGCTTTGATACATCCCACTCGTAATGGATTCAACTGCTTGATGACAAGGAAGGGAAAATTAGGTTCTTACCTTGGTAATTTTCTTTCCTTTAGTCATAGCAGATGAATCCATGAGCCCTCCCTCAGTGGTTCATGTTACTTTTTTGTTCAGTTTTTCCTGTAGATATGTTCCCTCATTGGGAGAAGTTGGAAAACAGTCTTCAGGATTTCTGTTAAGTTACATGAGGATGAGTTCATTCCCTCCTTTGAGGTATAGCTCCAGTTTTGGGGTGTTCATCCGCTGTGAGGAAAGTTCATGTTATTATGCTTCGCGGTGTAACACTGCTTTGGAAGCTTCAAATACTGAAGAGGCAGATGGAGCTAGCTGGCCATGAGGCACTATGGTTTTTCAGTGCTCTCTATCTCCCCCTGCTGGTTGATGGACACAACCCACTCGTAATGGATTCATCTGCTATGACTAAAGGAAAGAACATTACCAAGGTAAGAACCTAATTTTCCCATATGCTATTAGCTTTGAGCATTGGGAAGTAAAGGGGAAGAATGGTGCTTGGCACATGCGCTTCACAGTTGTACGTCAAGCACAGCTCTTCAGCGCCAGAGGAGAGGAGGAGGAGGAAGAGGTACTGGTTTCCAATGGGGGAGCGGGGGAAGAGAGGCAATATGGCCAGCACACAGTATATTCTGCAGATAGCTCTGCAATGGAGGAGAAATTCTGCAGAATAAACCTTTACCTACACCTACCTGCAAGAAAAAAGGTTTTAGTGTTATCGCAGCTATGGAAGCAGAGGAGAAAGCACAGCAACCACGCATTTGACTCTCCTTCTGGATGGGAAGCAGCGGGTCTCACCCACCCATCCATTCCGCCAAGCTTCCAGCAGAGATTCCAGGACAGCCAGGCAGGTGGCTTAAGTTTTTGCGCGGTAAGGGCGCCCTAATTCCTGGTGCTGTTTTCTGAGCATCAGAGGGAATTTGATACGACTTCTATTGCCTACATTAGCATGTAATTAGCACTGATCACTGGTGAGCTCTTTAGCCATGGTAAGGGCCTTCCAAACATTTTGCATTGGCAAACGTGTGTGCTAGTCTGGCACTAATGACCTGTAGCACCTGCATTTGCTTCTGAGCATCAAGGCCTGAGCTATTTGGCCTCTTTGGCTTCATCTTATTTTGCTACGAAATTCCTAATGTCATTTTCTGAATCTAGCATGGTAATTCCTCACCGATTGAGTGCTCGACACAGGAGTATACATACACACATGCACAGTGACAGACTGACATTTGGCATCACGAGGTCCGGCCCGATTCCCCCCTCTCCCCACCCCTCTTCTGCTGCTGCCTCAGGGTACAGGCATTGTGTGTGTGTGTGCCTGTGATAAGTACATAAGTAATGCCACACTGGGAAAAGACCAAGGGTCCATCGAGCCCAGCATCCTGTCCACGACAGTGGCCAATCCAGGCCTGGCAAGCTTCCCAAACGTACAAACATTCTATACATGTTATTCCTGGAATTGTGGATTTTTCCCAAGTCCATTTAGTAGTGGTTTATGGACTTGTCCTTTAAGAAACCGTCTAGCCCCTTTTTAAACTCTGCCAAGCTAACTGCCTTCACCATGTTCTCCGGCAACGAATTCCAGAGTTTAATTATGCATTGGGTGAAGAAACATTTTCTCCGATTTGTTTTAAATTTACTACACTGTAGTTTCATCACATGCCCCCTAGTCCTAGTATTTTTGAAAAGCGTGAACAGACGCTTCACATCCACCTGTTCCACTCCACTCATTATTTTATATACCTATATCATGTCTCCCCTCAGCCGTCTCTTGTCCAAGCTGAAAAGCCCTAGCCTCCTTAGTCTTTCTTCATAGGTAAGTCGTCCCATCCCCGCTATCATTTTAGTCGCCCTTCGCTGCACATTTTCCAGTTCTACTATATCTTTCTTGCGATGCGACGACCAGAATTGGACACAATACTCAAGGTGCGGTCGCACCATGGAGCGATACAACGGCATTATAACATCCACACAGCTGTTTTCCATACCTTTCCTAATAATACCCAACATTCTATTTGCTTTCCTAGCCACGGCAGCACACTGAGCAGAAGGTTTCAGTGTATTATCGACGACGACACCCAGATCCCTTTCTTGGTCTGTAACTCCTAACATGGAACCTTGCATGACATAGCTATAATTCGGGTTCTTTTTTCCCACATGCATCACCTTGACTCAGATAGATTACAAATTCAGCAGGACACAAATCACACCTTTGAATCATTGTGGGTTGAAATTCCATGTATAAAAGGGAAAAGGACGGTGATAAGAGTGTACTACCGTCCGCCTCGCCAGGATGAGCAGGTAGACGCAGAAATGATAAAAGAAATCAGAGACGCAAACAAAATGGGCAATGTGATAATAATGGGTGACTTCAATTATCCAAATATAGACTGGGTAAATGTAACATCGGGACACGCTAGAGAGGTAGAATTCCTTGATGAAATCAAGGACAGCTTTAAGGAGCAGCTGGTGCAGGAGCCAACGAGAGAAGGAAAAATTCTAGATTTGGTCCTTAGTGGAGCGCATGATCTGGTGAGGGACGTTATGGTACTGGGGCCACTTGATAACAGTGATCATAATGTGATCAGTTTTGATATCAACCTTGAAGTAACTATACACAGGAAGTCAAATACGTTAGCGTTTAACTTTAAAAAAGGAGACTATGATAAAATGAGAAAAATGGTTAAAAAAAAACTTAGGGGGTCAACTGAGAGGGTATAAACTGTACAACAGGCATGGACGCTGTTCAAAAATACCATCTTGGAGGCCCAGGCCAAACATATTCCGTGAATCAGAAAAGAAAGACGGAAGTCCAAAAGACAGCCGGCGTGGTTGAAAAGTGAGGTGAAGGAAGCTATTAGGGCTAAAAGAAATGCCTTCAGAAAATGGAAGAAGGAACCGTATGAAAATAACAAGAAGCAGTAGTGTCAATGCAAATGCAAGGCGCAAATAAAGATGGCCAAGAGGGATTACGAAAAAATGATAGCATTAGAGGCAAAAAAACATAGTAAATTTTTTTTTTTGTATATTGAAAGAAGGAAGCCGGCAAATGAATCGGTTGGGCCGCTGGATGACCAAGGGGTAAAGGGGCGATCAAGGAAGACAAAGACGTAGCGGAGAGATTGAATGAATTCTTTGCTTTGGTCTTCACTGAGGAAGATTTGGGTGGGATACCGGTGTCGGAAATGGTATTCCAAGTGGACGAGTCGGAGAAACTTACTAGCTTCACGGTAAACCTGGGGCAGTTCAGCAAACTGAAGAGTAGCAAATCTCCTGGACCAGATGGTATTCATCCTAGAGTACTGATAGAACTGAAAAATGAGCTTCCGGAGCTACTGCTAGTGATATGTAATTTATCCTTAAAATCGAGCATGGTACCGGAAGATTGGAGGGTGGTCAATGTAACGCTGATTTTTAAAAAAGGTTCCAGGGGAAAATGGTAGAGGCTATTATTAAAAACAAAATTACAGAGCACATCCAAGGACATGGATTACTGAGACCAAGTCAGCACGGCTTTAGTGTGGGGAAATCTTGCCTGACCAATTTACTTAAATTCTTTGAAGGAGTAAACAATCATGTGGACAAAGGGGAGCCGGTTGTTATTGTGTATCTGGATTTTCAAAATGCGTTTGACAAGGTACCTCATGAAAGGCTAGAGGAAATTGGAGAGTCATGGGATAGGAGCAAGTGTTCTACTGTGGATTAAAAACTGGTTAAAAGATAGAAAACAGAGAGTAGGGTTAAATGGTCAGTATTCTCAATGGAGAAGGGTAGTTAGTGGGGATCCCCAGGGCTCTGTGCTGGGATCTAAATGACCTAGAGATGGGATTAACTAGTGATGTAATTAAATTTGCTGATGACACAAAGTTATTCAAAGTTGTTAACTCGCGACAGGATTGTGAAAAATTACAGAAGGACCTTACGAGACTGGGAGACTGGGCGGCTAAATGGCAGATGACGTTTAATGTGAACAAGTGCAAAGTGAGGCATGTGGGAAAGAGGAACCCGAATTATAGCTATGTCATGCAAGGTTCCACGTTAGGAGTCACGGAGCAAGAAAGGGATCTAGGTGTCGTCGTTGATGATACATTGAAACCTTCTGCTCAGTGTGCTGCTGCGGCTAAGAAAGCAAATAGAATGTTAGGTATTTTTAAGAAAGGTATGGAAAGCAAAAATGAGGATGTTATAATGCCTTTGTATCGCTCCATAGTGCGACCGCACTTCGAATATTGTGTTAAATTCTGGTCGCCGCATCTCAAAAAAGATATAGTGGAATTAGCAAAGGTGCAGAGAAGGGCGACGAAAATGATAAAGGGGATGGGATGACTTCCCTATGCGGAAAGGCTAAAGCGGCTAGAGCTCTTCAGCTTGGAGAAAAGGCGGCTGAGGGGAGATATGATAGAGGTCTATAAAATAATGAGTGGATTTGAACGGGTAGATGTGAAGCGTCTGTCCACACTTTCCAAAAATACTAGAACTAGGGGGCATGCGATAAAGCTACAATGTAGTAAATTTAAAACGAATCGGAGAAAATTTTTCTTCACTCAACGTGTAATTAAAATCTGGAATTTGTTGCCAGAGAATGTGGTAAAGATGGTTAGCTTAGTGGAGTTTGAGGAAAAGTCCATAGATCGTTATTAAATGGACTTAGTGAAAATCCACTATTTTTGGGATAAGCAGTATAAAATGTTTTGTACATTTCTGGGATCTTGCCGGGTATTTGTGACCTGGATTGGCCACTGTTGGAAACAGGATGCTAGGCTCGATGGACCTTTGGTCTTTCCCATTATGGCAATACTTATGCACTTATTTATTTATTTGTTGCAGTTGTATCCCACATTTTCCCATCTATTTGCAGGCTCAATGTGGCTTACAATGTTCCATTATGGCATTCGCCATTTCGGAGTCGAAGTTACAGTTGGTGTTACATAGAGAATAGGTTGACATGATAAAAATAAGTAGACAGGCATAGAAGGAACCAGTCAAAATAAAAGTAGAGTGGTGATGTGTTACAGTCACAATTATTAAATGTTATGGTATGCCTTGTTGAAGAGATATGTCTTCAGAGATGTACGAAATTTAGTTAGTTCATAAATTGTTTTTAAATTACGTGGTATGTGCAAGTTACAATAGGAATGGATGAACCTCTTCTAACATGAGATGGACACATGGCATGTAAACTTTACTAATAGGAGAAATACTGAAGCTGAAACATGAAAGGCCCTACACCATCCCCACCACTGCTGCCCCAAACACAGCTTCCTTTCTCCCTCCCAGACCCACCTGTCTCCCCCCCCCCCCTCCACCGGGCCTACCATCAGTGCTGCAAGTCACATAATACACCAAGATGGGGCAGTCAAAAATCCAGAACTGGTTCAAAACCTCCAGCCTGGAAATGAGCCAACTTGACATCTCTGTAGTTCTCAATCCACTCAGGACATCAACAGCACCAAAATCACAGTTTATTGGGACCCTACACGGTCCGTGTTTCGGCTACAAAGCCTTCCTCAGGGGGTCAACAAATTGACATGTATAGATTAAGCATTTAAACCTCTCAAAATGAGGAGCAATAAGCTACACGTGCAGTCCACCACAATCCACAATTTTGTTTGTTCACTCTCTCATCGTGGATTGTGGACTGCACCATGTAGCTTATTGCTCCTCATTTTGAGAGGTTCAGATGCTTAATCTATACATGTCAATTTGTTGACCCTGAGGAAGGTTTTGTAGCCGAAACACAGACCGTGTAGGGTCCTAATAAACTGTGATTTTGGTGCTTTTACCACCGTGGTTTCTGGTCTTTTGGACTTGGTTTTCTTCCACCCTTATGTACTTTGCTTCTTTTAGTTGTTCCTTCCACCATGCTTAGATATTTATATACACCTTCCTGTTCAAGTTCCTTTATCTCACAGTGTTCAATCAGAGATATTTTCAGTTTTGCTCAACTTTCACCTAAGGAAAGCACCTTAGCACATTTGTCCATATTTTTCTCCAGTGTGGATTCTTTCATGAATTCTGAGATTATTCTTTCGAGTGAAGCTTTCACCACATTCAGAACATTTGTTTGATTTTTCTGCAGTGTGGATTCGTGCATGAATTCTGAGTTTATTTTTTGCATTGAAGCTTTTACCACATTCAGAACATTTGAATGGCTTTTCTCCAGTGTGGATTCTTTCATGAATTTTCAGATAAAATTTGTCGCTGAAGCTTTTATCACATTCAGAACATTTGAAAGGTTTTCCTCCATTGTGGATTACTTTCAATTGAAGTCTGAGATTATTCTTTCGATTGAAGCTTTTACCCACAATTCAGAACATTTGAATGGCTTTTTCTCCAGTGTGGATTCTTCATGAATTTCTTTCATGAATTTCCACATTCAGAACATTGAAAGGTTTTCAGGGTTTTTCATGAAGTTTTTTTGTTGAAGCTTTTACCACATTCAGAACATTTGAAAAGTTTTCTCTCAGTGTGGATTTTTCATGATTCTGAGTTACTTTTTTGATTGAAGCTTTACCACATTCAGAACATTTGAAAGGTTTTTTCTCCAGTTGTGATTCTTTCATGAATTCTGAGGTTACTTTCTTTGATTGAAGCTTTTACCACATTCGAACATTTGAAAGGTTTTTCCCTCTCATGTGGATGATTCTTTCATGATTCTGAGGTCACTTTTTTTTCATTGAAGCGTTTACCACATTCAGAACATTTAAATGGTTTTTCTCCAGTGTGGATTCGTTCATGAATTCTGAGGCTACTCTTTTGATTGAAGCTTTACCACATTCAAACATTAAATGGTTTTTCTCCAGTGTGGATTCGTTCATGATTTCTGAGGTACTTTTGATTGAAGCTTTACCACATTCAGAACATTAAATGGTTTTTCTCCAGTGTGGATTCGTTCATGAATTTGAGGCTTTTTTTTGAAGCTTTTACCACATTCAGAACATTTAAAGGTTTTTCTCCAGTGTGGATTCTTTCATGAATTCTGAGGCACTTTTTTATTGAAGCTTTTACCACATTCAGAACATTTAAATGGTTTTTCTCCAGTGTGGATTCGTTCATGAATTCTGAGTACTCTTTTGATTGAAGCTTTTACCACATTCAGAACATTAATGGTTTTTCCCAGTGATTTCTTCATGATTTTGAGACTTTTTTTGAAGCTTTCCACATTCAGAACATTTAAATGGTTTTTCTCCAGTGTGGATTCGTTCATGAATTCAGCTCACTTTTATTGAAGCTTTTACCACATTCAGAACATTTAAATGGGTTTTCTCCAGTGTGGATTCGTTCATGAATTCTGAGTTTACTTTTTCCATTGAAGCTTTTAACACATTTAGAACATTTATACAGTTCTTCTCCAGTGTGGACTCTTTCATGAATTTTGAGGTCATACTTTTGATTGAAGCTTTTACCACATTCAGAACATTTGTTTGGTTTTTCTGCAGTGTGGATTTGTTCATGAATTTTGAGGTTACTTTCCTTGCTGATTCTTTTACTTTGGCTGAGATTTGGCCAGTTGGTGGAATTTCTCTCTTGTTCAATACATACATTCGAGCTCTCTCCTTTTGGGGTATTTTCTTGCAAGCTTACACTACTAATGCCTCCCACACTATCAGCTGAAGGATCAGGGCTGTCTCTGGAGGGGTCCTTTTTCTTTCCATTCCTCCTTCTGTTCTCCATCACACCCTTTCATTTTCGTATTCCCAAATCCATCATCTGCTGGATAAAAATGAAAGTATATACATAAAATATACAGCTATTTAGTAACACATATATAGGCAAATATCCCATCATAAGTATTTAAAGTCACTTGCTGGTAGACAGGTGTAGGTGAGCAATGGCACATGAAGAGATATAAACAGACCATCCTGATCTCATCTGTTGGTTCTGGACATTTCATCCTCCCCTGCAGTCTCTGCAGTGATTCCCTTCACTCTGATTATGTTCACTAACAAAAAACTCAATGTGAAAATTTAGAAATACTCCACAGCACATAGCAATGATTTTTTTGACATAGGAATTCCTTGCTCACCACTCTTGGTCACTGAAAGGAACCTCTTCCATTTTCAAGATCTCTAGTATGGGTTCAGTGGCATAGGTGTCATTATGGGGGTGGAAATGCCCCTCCCCCTTGCACCCATAGTGAAAACTAGTGCCAAAGCTGCACATCTCCTTACCTCCCTCCCCGCAGTCCCTCCAATTTTACAGGCAGTAACTACTAGGCTATTCCTCCACTCTGAAGCTGACCATGGATAGAAAGGAGGGAAAGGGAAGGGAGAGGGGGACATGGTGCCCATGGAAGGAATGGAGAGGGGAGAAGTTGCACATGTATTGAAGAGAAGGGAAGATTTGGAAGGAAGCAGAAAAATGGAAGAAAGCTAAAAGATCAGTGCTAAAGATGGATGTAGGGCCGGAAATGAAAAAAGAAAGGATGTGAGAAAGAAACAGCACATAAACAGGAGGTCCTGGAAACAGTTAAGCGCACAGAGGTAGGGAAAAAGAAGCAGAGACTAGAAACAAGATAATTAGAAAAATACAATTGCCAGATTACAAAGATAGGGAAAATGATTTTATTTTCAGTTAGTGATAGAATTATGTCAGTTTTGAGAATTTACTTCACTATACATGAGGAAATGCATTTCCTTCTATTTGGTTTTGCACTGCATGCAAAATCTGGCATCTTGAGTTTCAGTTTAATTTTTGCCTACATTAGTACTTTTACCCCCGTTTACTAAGCCGCGCAGCTTAGTAAATAGGGGGGGTCAGGGCCGGTCTTAGCAAGTGCAGGGCCCTATGCAGACCAATTTGATGGGGCCCCACCCTAGCCCAGCCCCCACCTTAACTCCGCCCCTGCCCTCTCCCCCTTCCATTCACTGTCTGCCCTTTCTATCCCTTCCATCCACTGTCTGCCCTTTCTCTCTGCCCCTTCAATCCACCATTTGCCCTCCCTCTCCCATCCATCCGGGTCTGCCCTCCCTCTTGCTCCCCCTTCCATCCAGGATCTGCCCCTCTTTTTCAGCCCCCAGTTCCAGCCCCACTATCCCACCAGTCCCGTTTCAGCCCCAGCCCTATTCTCCCACGTCCCGAGCTTCAGCCCCCAGCCACTTCTCCCTGTCCCCTTTTCAGCCCCCAGTTTCCAGCCCTTTTCTCTCACCAGTCCCAAGCTTCAGCCCCAGGCACTTCTCCCTATCTCCTTTTCAGCCCCCAGTACCCACAGTTTCAGCCCCTGCCCCTTTTCAGCCTCCAGTCCCAGTACTAGCCCCCTTATCCCACCTACCCTCCTTTTGAGCCCCCAGTTCCAGCCCCCTTCATCCACATGCCTTGTATTAGGCCCCCCTTTTCAGCCCCAGAACCATTCTCCCACCTGACCCACGCATGCCCCATTTTCCCACCAGCCCCATGCATGGCCCCCATTTTCCCATATGGCCTCTTCTCAAACCCCAGTTCCAGCCCCGTTCTCCCATCTGAGAGCCCCTCCCCTCCTCCCATTCGAGAACCCCCTCGCCTCCCCACCCCAGTCCCTGGCTTCCGCCATCCAAAACCCCCTCCCCCATCTGAGAACCCCCACCCCGCACCCTTCTCCCATCTGAGCCCCTTACCCCCTCCCCCATCTGAGAACCCCCATCTCACACCCTTCTCCCATCTGAGTCCCCCCGACCCGACCCACCTACCAACTCTGTTCTCCTGCTGCCTGGCGCCACCCACTGCCTTTAAAAAAAAAATTGTGAAGCGCCGGAGTAGCAGGCAGTGCCTCGCGTCTGCCCTGCTAGTAAAAATCTCCTGGACGTCGTCGGCCCTTCCCGCATTGAGTCCCGCCCTCCTCTGAGGTAACTTCCTATTACCTCAGAGGAGGGCGGGACTCAATGCGGGAAGGCCCGACGACGTCCAGGAAATTTTTACTGGCAGGGCAGATGCGAGGTGCTGCTGCCTGCTACTCCGGCACGTCTCAAATTTTTTTTCTTAAGGTAGGACAGTGTGGTAGGAGCAGCGATCGACCGTCGGGAGGTGGGAGCGGCGGGTGGGGCGACCTCAGGCGCGCCTCGCGGGGCCCCCTTGAGCACGGGGCCCTATGTGGTCGCCTCGGTCGCCTCGCCCTAAGACCGGCCCTGGGGGGGGGGGGGGGGGTAGTTTGTGGTTGCTTACCCTGTATTTGAACAGGGGCTGTCTGTGTTCTGAGACCAGGATGGGGTGCTGTGGAAGAGTATGAGTGAGGAAGGAGATCCCAAGGGGTTCCGTGAGGGTAGAAACAGAGTAAATGTTGTCAAACAGAGGCAACAGTAGATGGAGTAGAAGGTAAGAGAGCGAATGGCCTGGAGACAAGTGAAGGATGGAGAGAAAGGGATGGAACTGGAGCTGATGAGGGGATGAAAAACAGTGGAGAGTAGATGAGGGCTCAGAGGGTGAGTACAGAGGAGAGAAATGGGGGACTAGAGAGTGGGTGAAAGAGGGGGGTGGGACTGGCAGACTGGGGAAGGAGAAAGACAGAGGGGGCAATGGAACTGCTGGAAAGAAGGTAAGAAGGAGATGAGAGTTGAATAGAAGGCGAAAGAAAGGGAGAATGAGGGCTAAAAATCAAATATGGGTGGATATAGAAGTAGAGACGAGAAAAATGAGCATAAAAGAAAGAAAGATCAGTGCCAGATGGATGTAGAGAAGAAATGGAAAGGCAAACCTGAAAAGAATTTAGAAGACTGACACAAATAGTGGAACAGACTGGGACTAACTCAATTAGAAAAGTACCCATTCAACAAAGGTAAAACAGAAAAACATATTTTTATTTAATACTTTTTAAGGATTGGTATGTGTCTGCTTTGGGAAAGGTACATCTTTTCTATTTTTGTATTTAACAGAGTACAGAGAAAATGCTTTTCTGTTTCTCTTTTACCTATACTTTCACTGCTTATAGAGTCTGACTTATTTGGGGGTTTCCATTTCAGTTTTTGTCTGCATGTTTTTTGTGGTCCACTATGTTGTATCAGGTGAGGGTCTATCCGTGTTCTGCATGTCTGACTGAGGTGAAGGATTATGCTAAAATGTAGTGTCAGAGTAGGAACGTATAACAGTCGAACTTGTTCCAGTTTCCCAGTAGAAGGTTTATAACACTGTCTTTTCATAGGTGGGTCATGGCTGTTATGATTTGGAAAGTTTTTCCTGTATAGGTTTTGAGTGTCTTTTTGAAGGGTTTTGTGTTAGTTTGCAAAGTGTCTTAGCCTGTTTGAAAGCGGGCTCTGGGGCAAGGGCTGTCAAAAGATGGCTCTTGTTACCGCAAATAAAAATGCCCAGGACTAATGGTCTCCCCATCCTATAGCGAAGTTACTTATCTGTAGCAGGTATTCTCCGAGGACAGCAGGCTGATTGTTCTCACTGATGGGTGACGTCCCATGGCAGCCCCAGGTCCGGAAATCTTTCTAGCAACAAAGCTTGCTAGAGCCCTCGAGCACACAAGTGTGCGCATCGTGCATGCGCGGCCATCTTCCCGCCCGTCACGCGAGCGTGCCGCTTTAGTCAACTTATAAAGCAAAGACAAGGAAAGAGACAACTCCAAAGGGGAGGTGGGCGGGTTTGTGAGAACAATTAGCCTGCTGTTCTCGGAGAATACCTGCTACAGGTAAGTAACTTCGCTTTCTCTGAGGACAAGCAGGCTGCTTGTTCTCACTGACGGGGTATCCCTAGCCCCTAGGCTCACTCAAAACAACAAACAGAGTCAATTGGGCCTTGCAACGGCGAGGACATAACAAGAATTGACCTACGAAGAAACAGCTGAGAGTGCAGCCTGAAACAGAATAAAAATGGGCCTAGGGGAGTGGAGTTGGATTCTAAAAAACAAACAGATTCTGCAGCACCGACTGCCCAAACTGACTGTCGCGTCGGGTGTCCTGCTGAAGGCAGTAATGAGATGTGAATGTGTGAACTGATGACCACGTCGCAGCCTTACAAATCTCATCAATAGTGGCTGACTTCAAGTGGGCCACTGACGCTGTCATGGCTCGAACACTATGAGCCGTGACATGACCCTCAAGAGTCAGCCCAGCTTGGGCGTAAGTGAAAGAAATGCAACCTGCCAGCCAATTGGGAATGGTGCGTTTCCCGACAGCCACTCCCCTTCTGTTGGGATCAAAAGAAACAAACATTTGGGCGGACTGTCTGAAGGGGCTTGTCCGCTCCACATAGAAGGCCAATGCTCTCTTGCAGTCTAATGTATGCAACTGACGTTCAGCAGGGCGGGTATGAGGACGGGGGAAAAAATGTTGGCAAGGACAATTGACTGGTTCAGATGGAACTCTGACACCACCTTTGGCAAAAACTTAGGGTGAGTGCGGAGGACTATTCTGTTATGATTGAAATTTGGTATATGGAGCATGAGCTACCAAGGCTGGAGCTCACTGACTCTACGAGCTGAAGTAACTGCCACCAAGAAAATGACCTTCCAGGCAAGTAGCGTAGTGAGGTGGGGGAGGGCCGTGGGGCGGTCTGCCCCGGGTGCACGCTGCTGGGAGGGTGTCGGCTCCGCTGGTTCCCTGCTCTCTCTGTCCCGGAACATTCCTGTTCCGGGGCAGCGAGAGCAGGGAACCAGCGGAGCCGACGCAGCTCCCAGCGACGTGCACTCGGGGCGGATCGGCCCTCCCGCCCACCCCCTTTCTTATGCCAGTGGTAAGAATGCGCTCCGGGGGGGTGCACCGTGCTGCACCCGGAGGGGGGGTGCGCAGCGGCGAACCGCCCTGGGTGTCAGCCGCCCTCGCTACAGCACTGCTTCCAGGTCAAATACTTCAGATGGCAGGAATTCAGTGGCTCAAAAGGAGGTTTCATCAGCTGGGTGAGAACGATGTTGAGGTCCCATGACACTGTAGGAGGCTTGACAGGGGGCTTTGACAAAAGCAAACCTCTCATAAAGCGAACAAAGGCTGTCCCGAGATAGGCTTACCCTCCACACGATAATGATAAGCACTAATAGCACTAAGATGAACCCTTACTGAGTTGTCTTAAGATCAGACTCTGACAAGTGCAGAAGGTATTCAAACAGGGTCTGTGTAGGAGAAGAGCACGGATCTAGGGCCTTGCTGTCCCACCAGAAGGCAAACCTCCTCCATTTGAAAGAGTAACACCTCTTCGTGGAATCTTTCCTGGAATCAAGCAAGACTCGGGAGACACCCTCCGAAAGACCCAAGGAAGCAAAATCTACGCTCTCAACATCCAAGCCATGAGAGCAGAGACTGGAGGTTGGGATGCAGAAGCGCCCCCACATTCTGAGTGATGGAAAACACTCCAATCTCCTCGGTTCTTCGAAGGATAACTCCAGAAGAAGTGGGAACCAGATCTGACGAGGCCAAAACGGAGCAATCAGAATCATGGTTCCGTTGTCTTGCTTGAGTTTCAGCAAACTCTTCCCCACCAAAGGTATGGGAGGATATGCATACAGGAGGCCCTCCCCCAATGAAGGAGAAAGGCATCTGACGCTAGCCTGCTGTGTGCCTGAAGTCTGGAACAGAACTGAGGGACCTTGTGATTGAACTGAGTGGCAAAAAGATCCACCAAGGGGGTGCCCCAAGCTTGGAAGATCTTGCATACCACGCTCGAGTTGAGCAACCACTCGTGAGGTTGCATTATCCTGCTCAACCTGTCGGCCAGACTGTTGTTTACACCTGCCAGATACCATGCTTGGAGAAACATGCCGTAACGGCGAGCCCAAAGCCACAACTGGACGGCTTCCTGACACAGGGGGCGACATCCGGTACCCCCCTACTTGTTGATGTAATACATGGCAGCCTAATTGTCTGTCTGAATTTGAATGATTTGATTAGGACAGCCGATCTCTGAACGCCTTTAGCGCGTTCCAGTCCGCTCGCAACTCGAAGAAATTGATCTGAAGACCTGTCTCCCAGAGGGATCAGCGTCCTTGAGTGTGAAGCCCATCCAAATGGGCTCCCCACCCCAGGAGGGATGCATCCGTTGTCAGCTCTTTTTGTGACTGAGGAATTTGAAAGGGACGTCCCAAGGTCAAATTGGATCGAATTGTCCACCATAACAGGGAGTTGTGAAAAGCGGTGGACATTAGATTACATCCTCTAGATCCCTGCAGCTCGATACCACTGGAAAGCTAGGGTCCATTAAGCTGATCTCATGTGAAGACGGGCCATGGGAGTCACATGAACTGTGGAGGCCATATGGCCTAGCAATCCCAACATCTGCCGAGCTGTGATCTGCTGAGACGCTCTGGCCAAGGAAACGAGGGACAGAAGATTGTCTGCCCTCACCTCGGGAAGATAGGCACGAGCTGTCTGTGAGTCCAGCAGAGCTCCTATGAATTCTAGTTGTTGAACTGGAAGAAGGTGGGACTTTGGGTAATTTATAACAAATCCCAGTAGCTCCAGGAGTTGAATAGTCATATGCATGGACTGCCGAGCTCCTGCCTCCGAGGTGTTCTTCACCAGCCAATCGTTGAGATAAGGGAACACATGCACTCCCAGTCTGCGTAGCGATGCTGCAACCACCGCCAGGCATTTTGTAAACACTCTGGGCACAGACGCCGCGGACCAAAGGGCAGCACACAATACTGGAAGTGCTGGGCTCCCAGACGGAATCGAAGATACTGCCTGTGAGCTGGAAGTATCGGGATGTGTGTATAAGCATCCTTTAAGTCCAGAGAGCATACCCAAACGTTCTCCTGAATCATGGGAAGAAGGGTGACCAGGGAAACATCCTCAACTTTTATCGAACCAGATATTTGTTCAGGGCCCTTAGGTCTAGGATGGGACGCATCCCCCCTGCTTTCTTTTGCACAAGGAAGTACCTGGAATAGAATCCCAGCCCTTCTTGCCCGGTGGAACGGGCTCGACTGCATTGGTGCTGAGAAGGGCGGAGGAGTTCCTCTGCAAGTACCTGCCTGTGCTGGAAGCTGAAGGACTGAGCTCCCGGTGGACAATTTGGAGGTTTGGATATCAAATTGAGGGAGTATCCTAGCTGGACTACTTGGAGAACCCATCGATTGGAGGTTATGAGAGGCCACCTTTGGTGAAAAATTTAGCCTCCCTCCGACCGGCAGATCGTCCGGCACAGACACCTTTATAGCGGCTATGCTCAACTGGAGCCAGTCAAAAGCCCGTCCCTTGCTTTTGCTGGGGAGCTGCAGTGGCCTGTCGAGGCACACGCTGTTGACGTGAACGAGCACGCTGGGGCTTAGCCTGAGCAGGCTGTCGGGAAGGTGGATTGTACCTACGCTTATTATAAGTATAGGGAGCAGTCCTCCTTCAACGTAAAAACGTCTACCTGATGAGGTAGATGCTGAACTCGCCAGGTGGGAGAGTTGTCGAGGGCGGTTTCCTGCTGGTGGAGCTGCTTACCACCTGCTCGACCTTCTCGCCGAAAATATTATCCCCCCGGGCAAGAAGCATCCGCAATCGCCGTGCTGGACTCGATTCTCCAGGTCAGAGGCACGCAGCTGCGCATCACTATACCTTGCGCAGCGGCCCTGGATGCAACATCAAAAGAGTTGTAAGCAAGCCCTGGACAGGAATTTACGACACGCCTCAGCTGCCTGACACCTCCTGAAAAGCTTGTCCGCTGCTCCAAAGGGAGCTTATCGCCCCAAGTCCGCCAGTTGCTTCACATACTTCCGCAAGTGGATGCTGGTACGACCTGAATCTTGGAGACGGCATAGAGGAATGATAGGCCTTCCTCCCAAGAGTCCAAAGTTCTAGGACTCCCGCCCCGGGGGCGCCGAGGCGTAATCTCGTAGAAACTCTTGGCCCTCTTGAGAGCGGAATCCACAACCGCAGAGCTCGTGAGGCAACTGGGTCTTCATCAACTCCAGGTCCCCGTGAATCGATACTGGGAATCAACCTTCTTGGGAATGGTGGGATTAGTTAACGGTTTCATCCAGTTCACCAGCAATGTCTGCTTAAGGATATTATGTAGAGGAACAGTGGACGACTCCTTAGGTGACGAAGGATAGTCAAGGACCTTGAATATCTCGGCCCTGGACTCATCCTCAGTTACAACAGGGAAGGGAATGGCTGTAGATATTTCCGGCACAAAGGAAGAGAAAGAACAGACTCTCCGGGGGAGGAAAGCTTTTTCTCTGGGAAGGAGTAGGATCAGAAGGGAGACCACAAGACTCCTCATCCAGAGAAATATCTTGGGTCCTCCTCTGCCTCCCACGAGGCCTCTCCCTCGTTATCGGACACTAGTTCTCTGACTGCAGTCCGAAGCCGGGCCTGTCTCGACGCCGAGGAACATGTCCTCGATGGCGGTGTTGAGAAGTGGACTCCCGCGCCATCGGCGATGAAGCTCCCTCCATCGATGTCGACGGGGAGTCAACCTGGGTGGCAGCCGAGGCTGACGCCGCAAGTGGCCACTGGCATCACAGATCTCACCACAGGTGGGGAGCCAGCTGCCGCATCTGTCAATGGTACAGACAGCACAAGCACCCACCGGTACCGGAACAGACGGTCACAGCAGCCCTTCCAGAATCCTGGAAGAATGGCTCGGAGGCGCTCGTCCAGAGTGTCTGTCGAGAAAGGCTGTGAGATTGGTTCAGGAGATGAAGCCAGAATCTGTCTAGGGCAGTGATGGCGAACCTTTCAGAGACCGTACTCATTATGAGCGGGGTTACCACATATGACTCCACCCCTATGATAGCCACACCCCCTACACCAGCCATGGCGCATATAAAAGACATCACTGAAAATATTATACTAATATAGGAGGAAAAAATAACATGATTTTTTTTTCATTATAACATCATTTCTGTAAGCTGTTACAGCTCAGTATACCCAGTGCAAATAAGACAGCAGATGTCAATTCTCAATTGGACATATTCTAAACACTAAAATGAAAATAAAATGATTTTTTCCTACCTTTGTTGTCTGGTGATTTTGTTTTTCTATCCAATTGGTCCCAGTCTCTGATTCTGCTGCTATCTGTTCTCTTAACTCCGTTTCCAGGTCTTCCTTTCCATTTATTTTCTTACTTTCCTCCTTTCTTCTTCATTTCTTGCCCTCCATCCAGGTCCAGCAACCCTCCATCCATGTCCAGCAACCCTCCTCTCGCCCTCCAGCCCCCATGTCCAGCCACCCTCCTCTTCCCTCCAGCCACCCATGTCCAGCCACCCTCCTCTCCCCCCTGCCCTCCCTTCCAGCACCCAGCCTCCCTCCCTCCCACCACCCAGCACCAGGCCTGCCTGCCCTCCCCCCTCCCAGCAGCACCCGCCTCCCTCCCACCCACCCAGCACCCAACATCAGGCCTCCCACCCACCCAA